>NC_082637.1:51944309-52134874 GCF_030936135.1 Gavia stellata
CCGTTCCCTACTGAGGAACTAACAGTAACGAGATGGAACGATGAAGAATTGAATAGAAAAGTCTTGTTGGAGTGCTGTGACAGTGTGACCTGATATGCACCAGTGATGCTGCTTGGAAAATTCCTTACCCTTCCCATCTTGATTCCAATATTAAGAATGCCAATCAATAGATATTAATAGAAGTAACCATTGATTATTCCTAAGTCTGGATATTGATAGAAAAGTATAATGTAGAGAGCGATTAATAAAGATTAAATTATATCTATATTCTGTATAAGGGTAACTAGGTATGATCTGTCTCTGATTTAATCATAAACTAGCTATGAACAATGTAGCATTGTGAAGAGGTAGAATTTGCTTGTCAAGAGAATGATAAGTTGTAGGCCTGGTCAGTAAACCCGGGAAAACTTAAGAAGATTCCAAGAATGGGATTTTGCAACCAACCTGAGCATGCGCAAAGATTGGGTTCAACTAAAGGACACCATGAGGAAGACTGTGGACGACCACCAGAGGACCTTAGACGACCACCTGTGTACCTGAAGGCGCATGCGTCACGAGCGTTTACATATATTAATGAGTTCTCGGAAATTGTATGAATATGTTAATTGTTTCTTGGAAAGATGATGACTATGTATATTTTGATTGTCTATAACTTTTGCAGCGGAGAAACTAAGCACGCACACTAGGTGGAGCGATCCCCTGTGCGTCCAGCGCTGCAATAAAGAAGAGCCTGCTCACCTACGTACATTGTGTAGATGAGTTTTTATATTACAGATTTGTAACAATACCATACAATAAAAGGTCTACAATACAAAAAATACAATACATACAATACCATAGGTTCAAGAAAATAGAATAAGTGCAATATAAAAGACAGTACAACACAAAATAGACTACAACAGGAAATACAACGTAATACATAGAATACAACACACAGAATACATTACATACCATACCATACAACAGGAACAATAAAATACCATACAGTATATACCATGCAGTTCCATACCATACGAAATGCAGTACACAGAATAAAATACAATTCGTACCATGCCGTACCGTACCGTACCATAACATACCATTCCTACACTACAGTACCTAGAATGAATCCTGTATCTAAAATGCACACAATACAATAAATACATTTAATATTATAACAAAGCATGCAATACATACAATAAATACCATACGATAACTACCATAACATACAATATATACGATGCCATACAATACGTGCAATGTTAAAAAAACACACACTACATCATGCCACACAATACAAACCAAACCATACCATACCATACCATACCATACCATACCATACCATACCATACCATACCATACCACACCACACAATACATGCAATACATACAGTGCAATAAATACCGTACCATACCAAACAGACAAGGTGCAATGCAATAGAAAATGCTATACACAAGAAAATGCAATAGAATATAAAGTACAATACAATACTTACAGTACGATACGCAGGTGCCTTAAAATACAATGCAACACGTACAACACATACAATAGGATACATACAATACCATACATACTCTAAAAGACATACCATACAATACCGTAGCATGCCATACACACAATACAATAGAGTACAATACAAAATGCAGTGGAATACAAAATACAAAGGAGAATACAATACACCCAGGAGAATACAATACAATTCATGCCATACAATACTAAAACTACCAGACCCTGCCATACAATCCATACCATACCATGCCACATCAATGAATACAAAATACAATACAGTAAGTACAATACAATAAATACAAAAAATACAACATTACAACACATGCAATACAACATTACAATACAACACATACAGTACAATACATACAATGCAATAAACATGTACAAGACAATAAATACCCTCCTGTACACTATATATATACTACACGCAATACAATACATACCATACGATGCAAAATACAATATAAATTATATATATGATACATTAACTGTGATACATCCAATATGATACATCCAATGCGATACATAGCGTCTGTATCAGACCAGACAATAAAATACGTACAAGAAACACTTTACCAGAAAAGAGACACCAAACATACAATACGTATAAAACAACGCAATGCAAAATACAATTAAAAAGACAATACGTACAAGACAATGCGTACTATACCATACATCTACTACCATGGAATACAAACAACAGAATACAAACCAGAAAATACAATCTGTAAAATACATTTTAAAAACCCAATAAAAATAGAGTATACTACAAAATACAGGAAATACAATAAAATACAATAACATATCTCCTGTAATGTACAATGCCGTACACACTACACAAGACATACTAGACCATACAAACAGCGCAATACATACAATATAAAATACAGTCCAAAGCACAGTACAAACTACAGTCTATATAAAAAATGCAATACCTACAAAAGACAATACGTACCTTACATACAGTACGATACATAGAAGACAATATGATACACACAAGGCAATCAATACCAAACCGTACTGACTACAATACAAAACACAACAGAAAACAAGCCACAGTACAATGCAAGACACAGAATACAATGCATACCTTACCGTACAATACACACCATACCATAGAATACAGACCATACCATACAGTGCAATGCACGTTACGATACAACACATACAACACACGTACAAACCATGCAACACATACGACGCATGCCATACAGCACACGGCATACAATACACACAATACACACAGTATACAAGAAAATACAATACAAAGTACAATACAACATACGTTGGAATGCACAGTACAACACAAAACACAATACACTCTAGAGGACATGCAGTCACTACCATAACATACAATACACTACAAAGAATACAATAAATACCAAACCATGCAAACCAACGCAACGCATACAACACATACAATATAGACACAATGCGACCCAGACAATACCGTAGGTACCCTGCCCTACAATGCAAACCACAAAACAATATCTACAATACAATAAGGGGAATAAGACAATACAATAAATAGAATAGGTACACTCCAACACAATGCATACAACACGTACAATGCATAAAACACATGCTACATGTGCAATACGGCCAATGCGTACAATACAGAAAACACAACGCGTGTAGTTCAATCTATGCCATACCCTACAAACGATCCAATAAAGAGCGTGCAATACATACCATACTATACAATATGTGCAGCACGTATGATGCCATACAATGCATAGAAAAGCTTAGCCTATCGTACAGCACCATACCACTGAAAATACAACGCACAAGCGCAATAAAATACACACAATACAACACAATACCTCCCATACAAAACAAGCAATACCGAAAACAGCAATACAAGACAATACAGTAGGATACAAGACATACATGTCGTACAATACATGCCACACCATCCTATAAATACTACACCATACTACACACTACATACAATTTATGTAAATACAATATATAGTACTAATACAATGTACAAAATACATGCAATAAGGACCATACCATACCATGGAATACATACAGAGCTGTATAATAAACACTATACGATACACACCATACCATAAAATACAAGCAATGCCCAAAAAGGCAATAAACACATATACAGTACAAACAGTACATACCATACCCTACAACACAACGCATACAATCCATACACTACAACGCCATACAAAATACAGTACAAAATACAACCTATCGCATACAATGCACACAAGACAATGCAATACAAACTACCGTACGAAATACAATACAATACAAAGACAGTACAAAAAGCATTACTCTAGAAAATACAATATAATACATACAATACGAGATACAACACAAAACACATTCCATACAATGCAGACAATACAATACACACAATACAGGTACATAAATTACAATACATACCATATACCATACGGACAATCGACAGTACAATACAAAATCCAACACACAATACAAATCAAACTGGAGCACAAAACAATTCTTACAATACAATACATACAACACGACACATACAATACAAACCGTACCGGACCATACCACACATTGCAATACGATACATGCATTTGATACAACACGCCATACGTACGATACAGACCATGCAATAAAGACAATACCATACAATATAGACAATACCATACAATCCATACCATACCGTACAATACACAGAATGCACAATACACTGCAATATGCAATAGAATACACAGTACAAAATACAATACACACCATAATACAATACAATACAATAATATTTAGAAATCCTAAAATAAGAAAATACCATACGATGTAATACAATGCAAAAAACCCAAGAACATCTTAAGATACAGTGCAACACATACAATAGCATAAATACCATACGGTACAATAAAACACAACACATACAGTACATAGATTACAATGTAATCCAAAACACGCTACAAGAAATAAAATGCAATGCAACACCTACAATATATACATTGGAATGCAATGCAATATATACAAAACCGTAAATACCATAGAACACAACAGATACAAAATACAATGCAATACAAAATACCATAAAAAATCAATATATGCTCTACAATAAAAGACACAATGCATATAGGACAGGCCATACCATACCATACGATAAAATAGATATAGTACAAGACATAGAATTAATACAATGTATAAAACTCATACAATACATATAATTAATCCAACATGTAAAATAGATAAAATACCATAAATACAAGAATTAGCATACCATTCCATGAAATGCATACAATACAATAGAATAAATACCATACGATACCGTACCATACAATACAATGCAGTAGAGTACGTGGAAGGCCTGAACCATTCCCACGCCTCTTTTTCATGTCGATGCCCCATGCCTCTCAGTGCCTTAAAAAGAGACATTTGGACAATGCCCTTCGTAATGGGCTTCAACTGCTGGTCAGCCCTGGAGAGATCAGGCAGCTGGACTGCGCGATTGTTGTAGGTCCCTCCCAACTAGAAATAAACTATCCTATCCTATCTGTATCCTATGCTATCCTATCCTATGCTATCCTACCCTATGCTACCCTATCCTATGCTATCCTTTCCTGTCCTATGCTATCCTATGCTATGCTGTGCTATGTTATGCTATGCTAAGCTGTGCTAAATAAATGTGGAAGCTGCTGAACCAAATGAAACCAGAAAGTCAAAACCTTCTGGAAGCTGTTACACCTTTGGAAAACTGTGCTGTATTGCCCACGTGCAACGCTTGCTCTTGCAGGACGCCAGCGAGCATCCCTTCACGGGCGTGTGACAGTTGTGCTCTGGGTTGTGGCCACTCAGGTCTTGAAGAGCTGCAGGCTCAGGGATCCCCCAACCTCTCTGGACAACCCACTCCAGTGCTCCACGATCCTCACAGGGATTTTGGTTTTTCTTCCTTCTCTGCAGCCTGAACCTCTCTAGTTTCAGGAGGTGCCACCGTCTCCGCCCCTCCCATCAGGCAGTGCTGGGAAGAACCTGTCCCCATCCCCTTCCCCATAGGCACTGGGGTGTGCTGTGAGGTGCCCCGGTGCCTTCTCTGCTCCATGCTGAACCAGCCCCAGACCCACAGACCCTCCTTGCCTCCCCTGAGCCCCTCTGCTCTATCAACCTGTCTCCGGGACCCCAAAGAGGACGTAGTGCCTACATGAGGCCTGATGGGTGCTGAGCAGAGGGGATGGCTCATCCTTGTGCCTTCTGCTAGGGGAGAGAGGCAGCAGAAGTCCTGCCAGAGCGAGCCAAGTGCTGCCTATGAGGCCGCGTGGGAGGAAGCAGGGGAGCCCCGAGGGCTGGCCAGCAATGCTGGAGAGTGGGGAGAGGCTGTGGGACTTTGTCCTGCAGCCTCCCAGGGAGGCACGAGGTGCTACCGAGTGAAGCCTCTTGCCATATGTGCCTGGAGATGTCTGCCATGGCGAGAGCGACCTGACGGAGCCCTGGGAAGACACGGACGAGGCCTCAGTGACTGGCATGAAACAGCGATGCCGAACACAAGCCAAGAGATGGGGGGATGGAGTGGGCACTGGCTCTGCGGTAACCCCAGACGCGTGTGCTGGGGCTGCAGCGCTGCCGGGGCGAGCGCCGTGGGCGAGGACGGCCAGTTGTGATGCCCCTGCGCGATGGCTTCTGATGTCAGGGAGTCCCTGAGCGACGGGTTCTGTTGTCACCAAGGGATGGACGGAGACTTCTCTGAGCAAGAGGCTCTAATGTCACCTGGCGCTGGACTGTGACGTCCCCAAGCCACGGAATGTGACCAGGAATCCAAGGCTCACCCTGCTCACCCTGGTGCCAGCACTCCAGCTGAGCAGTCGGCGAGGTGTGGGGTGTTGAGCAAGGCCTTGGTGCTGGTGTCGTGCTCGGGGAGTTGCTCCTTGCAGCTCTCAGTACCCGACCCCAGAGCCTTCAAAGGATTTTCCCCGGCCCTGCCAGGTGGAGGCAGCCGGGGCACCCAGGAGGCGCGCTCGCAGCAGCAGCGGTGAGCTGGGTGGGGAAACTTCACCCTGGGGAGCTGGGAGGGTTTCCTTCAGGAGGGACCTGGGCATTTCTTCCACCCCTCCCCAAGCCGGCCAGTGACCGTGGCCTCTCTTCCTTTTCTTGCATGATACCCGCTGCTGCAGCCCTCGTGAGAGGGAGCGACTCGTCATCGTCGGCTCCCCCCAGCCCACCGCAGCGAGTGGAGAGCATGGCCACGGAGCTGGACGACCGCTGTCCCATCTGCCTGGACAGCTGGGAGGAGGCCAGCTTTGTGATGCCATGCCTCCACCGCTTCTGCTACCCGTGCATCCTGCGGTGGGCTGAGAGCAAGCCCGAGTGCCCCCTCTGCAAGAGGAAGATCCTCTCCATCCTGCACTCGGTGCGGGCGGACGATGACTACCTGGAGCACGTCGTCACACCATCCGTGCCATCTTCCGTCATCGTCCGCCAGGCGGGAGGAGCTCCCAGCCGCCCAGCCACCCACAACCTCCATCAACCCAGAGCACCCCAACGGTGGGCTGCAGAAGGGGTGCTCAGGGGTGCTGTGGGCGGCCTCCAGCCCCCAAACTGGATGAACCATTTCCAGAGCAACCCAACGCTCCTCCAGACCCTGCAGTCCTGGGTCCGTCAGGAGACGGAGGAGATCTTTGGCAACGGGGTGTTGGAGGCAGCCGTGCTGGAGGGCACTGCCACGGGCATCCAGAGCAACGTCGGGAGAGAGCTGCGACGGCGCAGCAGGGAGGCCCGTCATCTGCGGGGCGGGCAGGACGCCCGTGCTGCCGTGGGGCAGGAGGGCAGCCCCACGCGTGCCTCAGGCCCTGCTGCCTCCCCAGGAGGGTCTCTTGCCCCCAGCCCAGCCCCCTCCACCAGCCCGGCAAGATCCAGCACGGACGAGCTCCCCGGCACCTCATCTGCTGCCATTGGTGGGGGTCCCGGCAGCCACTTCTCTGCTCCCATTGCCACCCCTGCAGAGCAAGAAGAGCCCCCAGAGGAGGCAGGGGAGGCTGTGCCCGGGCCCTCCACTTCCAGCCAGGGCACTGAACGCTCCCTTGGGGGGCCACAGCGACCCCCAAAGAGGAGGGCCAGCAGCACCGAGGCCTCTCCAGCCAACAAGAGGCCAGCACCGCGTCGGTGACCCTGCAGAGTGCCTCGGGGGACGGCCAAACCAGCATTGGGCCATCAGCTGGGGCATGCGCCAGCCATCAAGGGCTCCCAGCCCCCCAAATCCAATTATCCAAATCAAGTAAATGCATGGAAACCACAGAAGAAGTCGCACCGTTACTAACAGGAGAGGTGGTGTTGCTATCCTCGCCCTTTTTGGCCTTGTTGCGGGGAGGGGTGGCATGTTGACACCGAGGGCTCCTTCTACGCATGCCAGGTACTGTTCCGTTGTTCCCCACCAAGGCAAGTGCTGCCCAGCTCCAGGCCTGCATCTCTGCACCTGCTCCCGGGGCAGATGTTTCCAGCCGGGGGGGTCTCCAGGGCCAGCCCGTGCCCCATCGCTCATCATGTCCTGGGGCTCTGCTCTCCTACCAGCCTGCACTGCTGGCTGCAGCCTTGCTATGGCGGCACCCAAATCCCTCCTCCTGCACCGACTCACAACTCGGTGCTGCACTCTGCATCAACCTAGCGTCGTACCCTGCCAAGGCAGGAGCTCCAAGAACTTCAACAAGGGGAAGCGCAAAGTCCTGCACGTCGGGAGGGACAACCCCAGGCACATGGGGCGGGCTGCCCGGCCGGAAAGCAACCTGGGAAAGGTGACACCATGCTGCTGCCATCGAGCACAGCCTTTCTTCCAACCATGCTGCGCTTGCCGAACTCTTCCAACAGTCTCGCTCCCTCCAGATGTGAAACTGTACTCGTACATCAATGATATTCTGATTGGAGGGACCTCCCCTGAAAAAGCGGGGGGAGCAGCAGGAGCAGTATGGCAAGCATTACATGAAGCAGAAGTTGAGATCCCACCCGAGAAATGTCAGGAACCAAGCAGAGAAGTAAAATTCTTAGGTGCTTGGTGGATTGCAGGTAGTGCAGCGATTCCACCGGACACCCTAAGTAAAAGAGAACAATTGCAGATGCCCCAATCTAGGAAGGAATTACAACAGCTTATGGATACTTTTGGGTGCTGGAGGAAACACGTACCTGTTTGATTTGCGATCATTGCTCGCCTGCTGTCCTCGCTTTTACGAAAAGGAAAACCCTAGAAATGGAACTCAGAACATGAAGAGGCAGCCGGAACTCTGATGCAGGAATTAAAGACATATCAGGCCGTCCCCATGTGCCCGAAGATGAGCCGGCGGGGAAGACGACCGGCCTGGCTGAGCAGAGAGCTTTGGACGGAACTCCGGAAAAAAAGAGAGTTTATGACCTTGGGAAGAAGGGGCAGGCAACTCAGGAGGACTTCACGGATGCTGCGAGGTTTTGCGGGGAGAAAATTACAAGGGCCAAAGCCCAGCTAGAACTTAACCTGGCGCCCGCCGTAAAAGGCAACAAAAAATGTTGCTGTAAATACATTAGCAACAAAAGGAGGGCTAAGGAGAATCTTCGTCCTCTCCTGGACGCGTCAGGAAACATAGAGACAAAGGATGAGGAAAAGGCTGAGGTACTTAATGCCTTCTTTGCCTCAGTCTTTAATAGTAAGACGAGCTGTCCTCCGGGTCCCCAGCCCCCTGAGCTGGAAGATAGGGGCGGGGAGCAGAATGAAGCCCCCACAATCCAAGGGGAAATGGTTAGCGTCCTGCTACACCACTTAGACACACCCAAGTCTCTGGGACCGGATGGGATCCACCCAAGGGTCCTGAGGGAGCTGGCAGAAGAGCTCACCAAGCCACTTCCCATCATCTACCAGCAGTTGTGGCTAGCTGGGGAGGTCCCAGTTGACTGGAGGTTAGCAAATGTGAGGCCCCGGAGGAGGCCTGGGAGGCTGTGCCCGGGCCCTCCACTTCCAGCTGGGGCAGTGAACGCTCCCCTGGGGGGTGTGCTGGTTTTGGCTGGGGTAGAGTTAATTTTCTTCATAGCAGCTAGTATGGGGCCATGTTTCGCATTTGTGCTGGAAACAGTGCTGATAAAGCAGGGATGGTTTTGTTCCTGCTGAGCAGTGCTTACCCCGAGTCAAGGCCCCTTCTGCTCCTCCACCACCCCACCAGCCAGTGGGCTGGGGGTGCACAAAAAGTTGGGAGGGGACACAGCCGGGACAGCTGACCCCGACTGACCAAAGGGATATTCCAGACCGTATGGTGTCATGCTCAGCATATAAAGCTGCGGGAAGAAGAAGGAAGGTGGGGACACTCGGAGTAATGGCGTTTCTCTTCCCAAGCAACCGTTACGCGTGATGGAGCCCGGCTTTCCTGGAGATGGCTCAACACCCGCCTGCCGATGGGAAGTGGTGAATGACGTCCTTGTTTTGCTTTGCTTGCCTGCGCAGCTTTTGCTTTCCCTATCAAACGGTCTTTACCTGAACCCACCAGTCTTCTCACTTTCACTCTGCTGATTCTCTCCCCCATCGCACCTGGGGGGAGTAAGCGAGCGGCTGTGTGGTGCCTAGTTGCCAGCTGGGCTTAAACCACAACAGTGCCTTGGGGGGCCACAGCGACCCTCGAAGAAGAGGGCCAGCAGCACCGAGGCCTCTCCAGCCAACAAGAGGCCAGCACCACGTCAGTGATCCTGGAGGGTGCCTCGGGGGATGGCCAAACCAGGACTGGGCCATCAGCTGGGGCGTGCGCCAGCCCTCAAGGGCTCCCAGCCCCCCAAATCCAATTATCCAAATCAAGTAAATGCAGGAAAAAGTTGCAGTGTTACTAACAGGACAGGTGGCGTTGCTATCCTCACCCTTTTACCATCAAAGTTCTTGAAACTGCATTATCAATACCAGCTACAGAATCGGCTGGGACCTGCCCACGGGTACTCTCTGTATTGCATGTGTTGTCTTCTAGGGTATGGTACGTATTCTACATCTTGTATGAATAGTAGGTATTATATTGTACATTGGTTTGTATTGCATGTTGTATTGTACGTACCATATTGTAGGTATTGGACTGCAGTTTATGTAATGCATTGTATTGTAAGTATCGCATTTTAGACCTTCTATTGCATTCTATTGTTTATTGTAGTTTCTGTATTTTATTGTATGCATTGCTGTATGTCTACATTGCTCCATGTACTGTGTGAAGCGTATTGAATGCAATACGCTTTTACTCATGCCGTTCAGAATTCTTGAGGGGGTCCTCAGGGGTCTCGGGGGGGCGTTTGCTTGTGTCCGCTACTTAAACTTGCTTCTTGCGCCTGCGCGGTTCTTTCTCATCTCATTATGCTCAGTCCTGGCCTTGAGAACCAGCTCTTCACCAGTTTTTGTCTTTAAGCTCCTCTTTCCCTGCACCCAGTACCTACAGTCCTGGGCTACTTCGGCAATTGCCCACATTGCGTCTGTCAAGAGCGTCAGCTAACTACCAAATTATTTCAAAACATGGTCCCTCTGTTATCAGTATGCAATCTCTCGTGCGTATTGTATTCCGCACTGTACGCATTGCATTGTGTGTATCGTATTGCACGTAATGGATGTGGTGTCCAGTGTGGTATTTGCTGTACTGTATTGTAA
The DNA here is from genome assembly GCF_030936135.1 of Gavia stellata. NCBI lineage: Eukaryota > Metazoa > Chordata > Aves > Gaviiformes > Gaviidae > Gavia > Gavia stellata. The sequence continues at coordinate 51,955,357 of NC_082637.1, forward strand.
CGTCTTCTCTTGTAACGTAACGCATGGGGCATCGACATGAAAAAGAGGCGTGGGAATGGTTCATACAGGTCTTCCGCGTACTCTACTGCATTGTATTGTATGGTACGGTTTTGTATGGTATTTATTCTATTGTATTGTATGCATTTCATGGAATGGTATGCTAATTCTTGTATTTATGGTATTTTATCTATTTTACGTGTTGGATTAATTATATGTATTGTATGCATTTTATACATTGTATTATTTCTATGTCTTGTACTATATCTATTTTATCGTATGGTATGGTATGGACTGTCCTATATGCATTGTGTCTTTTATTGTAGAGCATATATTGAATTTTTACGGTATTTTGTATTGCATTGTATTTTGTATCTGTTGTGTTCTATGGTATTTACGGTTTTGTATATATTGCATTGCATTCCAGTGTATATACTGTAGGTGTTGCAATGCATTTTATTTCTTGTAGCGTGTTTTGGATTACATTGTAATCTATGTACTGTATGTGTTGTGTTTTACTGTACCGTATGGTATTTATGCTATTGTATGTGTTGCACTGTATCTTAAGATGTTCTTGGGTTTTTTGCATTGTATGACATCGTATGGTATTTTGTTATTTTAGGATTTCTAAATATTATTGTATTGTATTGTATTATGGTGTGTATTGTATTTTGTACTGTGTATTCTATTGCATATTGTAGTGTATTGTGCATTCTGTGTATTGTACGGTATGGTATGGATTGTATGGTATTGTCTATATTGTATGGTATTGTCTTTATTGCATGGTATGTATCGTACGTATGGCGTGTTGTATCAAATGCATGTATCGTATTGCAATGTGTGGTATGGTCCGGTACGGTTTGTATTGTATGTATCGTGTTGTATGTATTGTATTTTAAGAATTGTTTTGTGCTCCACTTTGATTTGTATTGTGTGTTGGATTTTGTATTGTACTGTCAATTGTCCGTATGGTATATGGTATGTATTGTAATTTATGTACCTGTATTGTGTGTATTGTATTGTCTGCATTGTATGGAATGTGTTTTGTGTTGTATCTCGTATTGTATGTATTATATTGTATTTTCTAGAGTAATGGTTTTTGTACTGTCTTTGTATTGTATTGTATTTCGTACGGTAGTTTGTATTGCATTGTCTTGTGTGCATTGTATGTGATAGGTTGTATTTTGTACTGTATTTTGTATGGTGTTGTAGTGTATGGATTGTATGCGTTGTGTTGTAGGGTATGGTATGTACTGTTTGTATTGTCTTTGTGTTTATTGCCTTTTTGGGCATTGCTTGTATTTTATGGTATGGTGTGTATCGTATAGTGTTTATTATACAGCTCTGTATGTATTCCATGGTATGGTATGGTCCTTATTGCATGTATTTTGTACATTGTATTAGTACTATATATTGTATTTACATAAATTGTATGTAGTGTGTAGTATGGTATAGTATTTATAGGATGGTGTGGCATGTATTGTACGACATGTATGTCTTGTATCCTACTGTATTGTCTTGTATTGCTGTTTTCGGTATTGCTTGTTTTGTATGGGAGGTATTGTGTTGTATTGTGTGTATTTTATCGCGCTTGTGCGTTGTATTTTCAGTGGTATGGTGCTGTACGATAGGCTAAGCTTTTCTATGCATTGTATGGCATCATACGTGCTGCACATATTGTATGGTATGGTATGTATTGCATGCTCTTTATTGGATCGTTTGTAGGGTATTGCATAGATTGAACTATACGTGTTGTGTTTTCTGTATTGTACGCATTGGCCGTATTGCACATGTAGCATGTGTTTTATGTATTGTACGTGTTGTATGCATTGTGTTGGAGTGTACCTATTCTATTTATTGTATTGTCTTATTCCCCTTATTGTATTGTAGATATTGTTTTGTGGTTTGCATTGTAGGGCAGGGTACCTACGGTATTGTCTGGGTTGCATTGTGTCTATATTGTATGTGTTGTATGTGTTGCGTTGGTTTGCATGGTTTGGTATTTATTGTATTCTTTGTAGTGTATTGTATGTTATGGTAGTGACTGCATGTCCTCTAGAGTGTATTGTGTTTTGTGTTGTACTGTGCATTCCAACGTATGTTGTATTGTACTTTGTATTGTATTTTCTTGTATACTGTGTGTATTGTATGTATTGTATGCCGTGTGCTGTATGGCATGCGTTGTATGTGTTGCATGGTTTGTACGTGTGTTGTATGTGTTGTATCGTAACGTGCATTGCACTGTATGGTATGGTCTGTATTCTATGGTATGGTGTGTATTGTACGGTAAGGTATGCATTGTATTCTGTGTCTTGCATTGTACTGTGGCTTGTTTTGTGTTGTGTTTTGTATTGTACTGAGTACGGTTTGGTATTGATTGCCTTGTGTGTATCGTATTGTCTTCTATGTATCGTACTGTATGTAAGGTACGTATTGTCTTTTGTAGGTATTGCATTTTTTATATAGACTGTAGTTTGTACTGTGCTTTGGACTGTATTTTATATTGTATGTATTGCGCTGTTTGTATGGTCTAGTATGTCTTGTGTAGTGTGTACGGCATTGTACATTACAGGAGATATGTTATTGTATTTTATTGTATTTCCTGTATTTTGTAGTATACTCTATTTTTATTGGGTTTTTAAAATGTATTTTACAGATTGTATTTTCTGGTTTGTATTCTGTTGTTTGTATTCCATGGTAGTAGATGTATGGTATAGTACGCATTGTCTTGTACGTATTGTCTTTTTAATTGTATTTTGCATTGCGTTGTTTTATACGTATTGTATGTTTGGTGTCTCTTTTCTGGTAAAGTGTTTCTTGTACGTATTTTATTGTCTGGTCTGATACAGACGCTATGTATCGCATTGGATGTATCATATTGGATGTATCACAGTTAATGTATCATATATATAATTTATATTGTATTTTGCATCGTATGTTATGTATTGTATTGCGTGTAGTATATATATAGTGTACAGGAGGGTATTTATTGTCTTGTACATGTTTATTGCATTGTATGTATTGTACTGTATGTGTTGTATTGTAATGTTGTATTGCATGTGTTGTAATGTTGTATTTTTTGTATTTATTCTATTGTACTTACTGTATTGTATTTTGTATTCATTGATGTGGCATGGTATGGTATGGATTGTATGGCAGGGTCTGGTAGTTTTAGTATTGTATGGCATGAATTGTATTGTATTCTCCTGGGTGTATTGTATTCTCCTTTGTATTTTGTATTCCACTGCATTTTGTATTGTACTCTATTGTATTGTGTGTATGGCATGCTACGGTATTGTATGGTATGTCTTTTAGAGTATGTATGGTATTGTATGTATCCTATTGTATGTGTTGTACGTGTTGCATTGTATTTTAAGTCACCTGCGTATCGTACTGTAAATATTGTATTGTACTTTATATTCTATTGCATTTTCTTGTGTATAGCATTTTCTATTGCATTGCACCTTGTCTGTTTGGTATGGTACGGTATTTATTGCACTGTATGTATTGCATGTATTGTGTGGTATGGTATGGTATGGTATGGTATGGTATGGTATGGTATGGTATGGTATGGTATGGTATGGTATGGTTTGTATTGTGTGGCATGATGTAGTGTGTGTTTTTTTAACATTGCACGTATTGTATGGCATCGTATATATTGTATGTTATGGTAGTTATCGTATGGTATTTAGTGTATGTATTGCATGCTTTGTTATAATATTAAATGTATTTATTGTATTGTGTGCATTTTAGATACAGGATTCATTCTAGGTACTGTAGTGTAGGAATGGTATGTTATGGTACGGTACGGTACGGCATGGTACGAATTGTATTTTATTCTGTGTACTGCATTTCGTATGGTATGGAACTGCATGGTATATACTGTATGGTATTTTATTGTACCTGTTGTATGGTATGGTATGTAATGTATTCTGTGTGTTGTATTCTATGTATTACGTTGTATTTCCTGTTGTAGTCTATTTTGTGTTGTACTGTCTTTTATATTGCACTTATTCTATTTTCTTGAACCTATGGTATTGTATGTATTGTATTTTTTGTATTGTAGACCTTTTATTGTATGGTATTGTTACAAATCTGTAATATAAAAACTCATCTACACAATGTACGTAGGTGAGCAGGCTCTTCTTTATTGCAGCGCTGGACGCACAGGGGATCGCTCCACCTAGTGTGCGTGCTTAGTTTCTCCGCTGCAAAAGTTATAGACAATCAAAATATACATAGTCATCATCTTTCCAAGAAACAATTAACATATTCATACAATTTCCGAGAACTCATTAATATATGTAAACGCTCGTGACGCATGCGCCTTCAGGTACACAGGTGGTCGTCTAAGGTCCTCTGGTGGTCGTCCACAGTCTTCCTCATGGTGTCCTTTAGTTGAACCCAATCTTTGCGCATGCTCAGGTTGGTTGCAAAATCCCATTCTTGGAATCTTCTTAAGTTTTCCCGGGTTTACTGACCAGGCCTACAACTTATCATTCTCTTGACAAGCAAATTCTACCTCTTCACAATGCTACATTGTTCATAGCTAGTTTATGATTAAATCAGAGACAGATCATACCTAGTTACCCTTATACAGAATATAGATATAATTTAATCTTTATTAATCGCTCTCTACATTATACTTTTCTATCAATATCCAGACTTAGGAATAATCAATGGTTACTTCTATTAATATCTATTGATTGGCATTCTTAATATTGGAATCAAGATGGGAAGGGTAAGGAATTTTCCAAGCAGCATCACTGGTGCATATCAGGTCACACTGTCACAGCACTCCAACAAGACTTTTCTATTCAATTCTTCATCGTTCCATCTCGTTACTGTTAGTTCCTCAGTAGGGAACGGCGACACCCTGGTGAGGTTCCTATGGTTCTTGTTTCTAACTTAACAATCCTAACTTATTTATTTATTAATTAAATTTAACCTTTTCTCTATATATATAAACATATTTGGATTAAAAAAAAATCAGAATATTTGCAACAGTTCCCCCCTTTGAAAGTTTTGAAAATTATTTCAATACTTTCATTTTGAATCAGTTAAGCATATTATGTGCTTCAAGTACAGATGTCAAATGAGTTAATCGATTCATCATCCTCCAATTTATAATATATAATATGACTGATAGAACAATGCTGATTAGGATCAATATCAGGAGAACAACAATAGGGTGGCATAACTTATTTAGGATGCCTGTAGCAGTAGGTGACCATCCGAAAAGAGTGTCCCACCATTTATGTTCCGCATCCTTTTCCACCCTCTCTAAACCACGATGTATCTCTTTCACATTGCGGTGTACAGTTATTAAAGTTCTTTGTCCCTTTTCCCTGACCTTTTTCAAAATTTTGATTAAATCTTGGTGTTGTAGCAATTGTTTCACTAAAGTGAGATTCATTCCAACGGGTGTAGGCAACAGTCCCTGAATTAAGGTATAATTAGATTGCAAAAGCTGGTGAGATGTGACTGGGGCCAAATAAGAGAAATCACATCCTGTAATTCTAGTGAAATTACAAACACAAAAATTTGAGTGATTCCTAGTATCTATAACTACATCATCTACAGCTATAAAATCACAAGCTGTTCTCAAATATACACATCCCTTACCACTATATATAATCACTGTTTCGGGGTTTTCGTCAGGGCGAGTCTCAAAATGACAAACATTTTGCTCAGTATCTAAACGGATATCCTGACCTCTGATTGTATTACCTTCACAGATGAACCCTTGTTGTTCTCGTACAACACAAGATTCCAAATCCACAGTTTGCCACTTCTGTCCCACCTTTTGGGCCCACACTCCATGCTCAAATGGATAGAGTATGGTTCCATTCTGATTTAATCCTAATGCAATAACAGGGTAAATCGAATATATTGAAGCATTGCGTATAGTTAATACAAAAGTTGTGGCTGTACTTGTGACGGGACCGTAGGTAAAGTTTATCAAATTCCACCAGGACTGCAGTTTTTTCTCTACATTAATGGCACTATCTCAAATTATTTTTCAAATCTTGGTGGGAAGAGTGTCTTTTTCCCCTTCTCTTAGGATTGAAGCAGCCACTGATTGTGCCCACAGTTGTGCCTGGATGCAACTGAGAGCCAAAGACAGGTTATCTTGGACCACACCGAGTGCATCTATAATCAATTCATGGTCTCCCACATTCACCTTTTCCCATTTTGGTAATGTATTTGACAACAGCCCCTGGTTAGTTTCTAAAGCCAATAGGGAAGATCGCAACGGCCGTTGTAATTTAGCCAATCACCAACTGTGGTAGCCAATTTGTCTCCTGACATATTTTGCTAATTTGCCTTTTTAATGTCTGATTCATTCTTTCTATTTTTCCACTTGATTGAGGCCTCCAGGGGGTATGTAAATTCCAAGTAATTCCCAGAACTTTACTAATATTTCATACTACTTCGGCAACAAAATGTGGGCCTCCAGCAGAAGATGTTCCAATAGGTACCCCAAATCTTGGAATTATTTCTTGTAACAACCATTTAAGGACTTCCTTTCCTTGATTGGTCCGACAAGGAAAAGCTTCAGGCCATCCTGTAAAAGTATCAACCCCCACCAGAATGTATCGATACCCCTTTTGTCTGGGTAATTCTGAAAAATCGATTTGCCAATAGTCTCCAGGTTGCGCTCCCGATTTCAAGGTTCCCATTGGAACTTTTCTCTTTATCACCGGATTGTTTTGCAAACAAATTTCACACTTGGCAGAAATCATTTTAGCCATTTCTACCATTCTTATAGACACCACCTATCTCTTTAAAAAGGTGATTAATGCTTCTGGGCCCCAATGACACTTTATGTTTTGCCTGTAATATTTCTCTCGGTCTCTGGACTGCTATTTACAACAGTATGGTGTTTATTGTATTCTCCCTAGTTGTGCTGGTTTTGGCTGGGATAGGGTTCACTTTCTTCATAGCAGCTAGTATGGGGCTGTGTTTTGGATTGTATGGGGCTGTGTTTTGGATTTGGGCTGGACACAATGCTGATAAAGCAGGGATGTTCTAGTTACTGCTGAGCAGGGCTCACACAGCACCAAGGCCTCTTCTGCTCCTCCACCACCCCACCAGCGAGTGGGCTGGGGGTGCACGGGAAGTTGGGGGGGGACACAGCCGGGACAGCTGACCCCGACTGACCAAAGGGATATTCCAGACCATATGACGTCATGCTCAGGATATAAAGCTGGGGGAGGAAGAAGGAAGGGGGGGACATCCGGAGTAATGGCGTTTGTCTTCGCGAGCAACCGCTACGCGTGATGGAGCCCGGCTTCCCTGCAGATAGCTGAACACCCGCCTGCCGACGGGAAGTGGTGAATGAATTCCTTCTTTTGCTTTGCTTCTCCGCGCGGTGTTTTTTGCTCTACCTATTAAACTGTTTTTATCTCAGCCCACGAGTTTTCTCACTTTTCCTCTTCTGATTCTCTCCCCCACCCCACCTGGGGGGAGTGAGTGAGCGGCTGTGTGGTGCTTAGTTGCCAGCTGGGCTTAAACCACCACACTAGTGTATGGTACGGAGTGTATTGTATTCATTGTGTGTAGAGTTTTGTAGGTGTTGCGTTCTACTGAATTTTGTACTGTATTGTATTTGGCACATTGTGTAGTGTATGGTACGGTATGCTATTTATCTGATTGTATCGTATTTTGCATGGTAGTGAGCGTTGTATTTTGTATACTGGACTATGGCCCGCTCCTGCTCCTTCACGTGGGTGCTAACGAGGACGCAACGCTGCTGCATGGTGTTGTATGGGTCGTGTTGTATGGATCGGATAGTTCTGTAGAGAGCTTTGGTTTGTGTTGTGCGTGTATGTATGGTATGGCACATATTGTATGTGTTGTATCTATTGTACGTTATGCATTGGACTGGGTTGCGTGGTATGTGTTGCGGAGTATGGTACGTACAGCACGGTATGTGCTGTAGGGTATGGTATGGTATTTATAGTATCGTACGGTATTTATTGTATGTATTCCATGACCTGGTAGTGTAGTTACTGTATTTTACTTGTTGTATTAATTCAAAGTATTGCATGTCGTTTAGGCAGTGTACGGTATTTATTGTATTGTATGCGTGGTATGTATTGTGTAGTATGATGTGTAGTGCTTGGATTGGATTGCATTGCTGGAATTTTTTCTGGTGTGTATGGTATTGCAGGTATTATATGGTAGGCAATGTATTGCATTAGATGTATTGTATTGTAGGTACTACATATCATTTTGCATTGCATTGTACGTATTACTCTTAGCTTTTTAATTTCTTTATCGTATGGCTTGTCTTGTACTTTGGGTTGCCTTGCACAGTAGTAGTGGACTCTACTGTATGTATGTTGTATGATAATGTATTTTGCAGGGTGGTGTTCTTTGTATTGTGATGCAGTTTATATTGTACTGTAGTTCTTAAACATTTAGCAGTACAGCACTCGTCTCTTCACGCAAATCATGCTACGCGCCACAAATAGAGGGGGGAACCACGTAGTTTTGGTGATAAAAGACAGAGAATAGGGTTGTTAAATTGGGAGAGAAGAACCTGGATACCTGGCGGACCAGTCGAGGGGCTGCCTTCTCTTCCTCCACCCCAGGCAGGGACGCCTCTCTGGGTAAGCGCTGCGCCTCTCGCCCTCCGGGTGAAAGTTATCCCGGGGTTGTGGTATTACTATCAAGTTTGCTAGCAATATTAACCTTAAGTCTTATGAGGAGCGGCTGAGGACAGGGGGCTTGTGCAGTCTGGAGAAGAGGAGGCTGAGGGGAGACCTTATCGCCCTCGACAGTTACCTGAAAGGGGGTGGGGGGGAGGTGGGGGGTGGTCTCTTCTCCCATCTAACTAGAGGATAGAATGAGAGGAAAGGGCCTCCAGTTGCACCAGGGGAGGTTTAGACTGGGGATTAGGAAAAACTTCTTGACTGACAGAGTGGTCAAGCAGAGTGGTTCTGTCGCTCTCCATAAAATATCTGGTTTTGAATTTGGTGCGTCTGCTCAGCGCAAGTCCTTTTGCTGGGGCTCTGATACACCAATGAGTGACGCTGACAGGCAAATTTCGAAACTACAGTCCCTTTAATGCGACAAACATACAATATCATACATGCTGCATTACAAGAGAAAACACATTCCAATACCAAAACCATTACAATACAAAAAATACAATACAATACACAAAATGCATACAATACCAATACATTACGATCCAGCCAATAAAATAAAACACAATAGAAACAATATAGTACAAACTACATGCCAATACCAAATACATTACAAACCACAAAATACAGGGCAACACAATACATGCAAGAACGAGCATGCCATATACTACCAAGCACCACCGACCAAGCACAGTACAATACAAAACACTACAATACTATACAGACCATACGCTACATAAAATAAATGTCACACCAGTATACATACAACACACAATACAAAACAAACTACAGTACAATACAATATATACAATGCCAAATGCAGTGCAAAATACAATACATACAAGACAAAATAGAAAGCACAAAAAAAAAATTACGGAATACTATACAATACAAACAATATGATAAACACCATACAACACATACAATACACACTGCAATACAAAAACCAATACACAACACAAAACAACCTAGAGTACAATAAGGTCTATACAATGCATACAACACAATACACACAGGACAATCCTTACAATACAATACCTACAACACATACAGTATATAGCAATAAAAAATATAACACAATACATACCACACATTATATATAACAAACCATACATACAAACCATACGATACAATCCAAACTAAAATGCAATAAAAAATACAACACAATAAAAAAAGCCCCACAAGGCAAAATACATTCTCATACAAAAGGACATCAGCATAGGTATAACAGAATACACCACCACACCTACAATACAACACCACAAATACCACCCATGAAGCACCATTCTTGTAATACCACCCATGAAGCACCATTCTTGTAATACCACCCATGAAGCACCATTCTTGTAATACAATACAGACGATACAATCGATAAACCACAACAGATAAAAGACAATACATACAATGCAATAGAAAAGACAAGACATACGACACAATACAAACTCTAATACTCCACATACCATACACACAATAAGCACAATACACAAATGCCTAACAGACAAGACAAAATGCAACACAAAATACAGGAGACAACACGAGAAATGCAACACAATAAATACCAAACCATACAAGACAACACATACAACACAGACAACAGAAAATACAATCCAATACAAACTCCCATGCCAGAAAGTATGACAAATACCATACAATAAATTCAGTGGAATGCAAAATACAACACAATACAACAATACACAAATACAACACTACTATACAATACATAAAATACATACACAATACAATACACAATACAAAACTACAGTACATACAGTACAATACATACCATACAATACATACCACACCATACATACCACGCAACCTAATACTACAGAATACACACTAAAATAAACAATATGATATAAAATGCAATACACAATACAAAATGCAATACAGAAGAAAACACAAAATACAGTACCATTGAATAAACAATAGAATACAAGACATAAAGTAACAAAAACACCACACGATACAACACAATAAATAACATATGTTACAATATCTGCATTTGGCAGGGTTGCCTCATGAGATGCGCTCGGCGGTCGCGGCTCCCGAGATGCGCTTGGCGGTCGCGGCTCCCGAGAAAGGCTCTGTGCCTGCACTACAGAAAATATACTACATACACCACAAAACAAAATGCGCTACAGAACAAAATACAATACGTGACATGCAATACATGAAAGGTAAAAAAGACCACACAATGCATACCAGAGAATAGCCTACAAAGGAAAATCCAATAAACACAATACAACACAGGCAATGCAAGGCACACCATACGTGACACGCCTTAAAACAGTATATTACATTCAATACAACAGCATCTAATACAACACGATACACCACGCAGAATGAAATACACGGCATAAAATGCCATACAAAGTGCAATACCTACAATGCCATACGAAGTGCAAGACCTACAATGCAGTAGAAAACACAGTGCAATACTTGAAATGCAAAACAGAATCCCATACATACAACAGGATAAATACAATACGATACATGCAATTCGATAAATACCATACCATACCATGCAATACTTAGAATACACAACACAATAAGAAATACAATACACAGCACAACACCAACTACAGTACACAATACAAAATAAGCTACAGACCAAAACAAGCTACAGTGCAAGACAATATAGAGAACGCAATACATAGAATAAAGTACACGCAAGACAATGACTACGATACAATATATACCGTAACATCCCATACAGGACAACGCAACCCATGCAACGCACGCACGCAAGAGAATACAACAGATACAACACATACAATCTAGGAGAATGCAAAACACAATATGCACGATACAATCCATACGAAACCCTACAATACAAACCATATCATACATTACAATACAAAACACATTACAATACATACAACGCAATACGTGTTGTACAATAAATATCATACAGGACATGAAATCCAATACGTGAAATGCAATACCAAAAACATGATACAAAATGCAATCCGTACAATGCGATACAAAGTGCAACACAAAGAATACAAGCACAGAATACAACATCGAATACTAAATATAAAATGCAATACAAAATACAACATGATACAAACAATGCAATACAAATGATCCAGTATGATAAATAACAACCCAGAAAATACAATAGGGTACATACAGTACGGTAAGTGTTATACCACACCAGACACACAGTACACAATGCAATAGAAACTGCACTACAATACTTACAATACAAAACACAATGCAAATTACAATAAATAAAATCCAATACATACAACACAAAATACAATACTAAGTAAAAAATACAAACTAATTCAAGCAATAGAATATTCTATCTCCCGTCTGTCACACACAATAGGATGAATACCAAACCATTCCAACCATCCCTACAATAATATATACATACCATACAAGAAACAGCATGCAATACACTGCATACACTACATACAGTACAGTACAAAACCAACTACAACAGTAATACACACCATACAAGAGAAGCTACATTCCAATACAAAAAGCATTACATTACAAAATACATTACAATCCCTACAACCCACACAATCCGTACAATACAAGACGAAAGACATTAAAATACATGACAATACCAAACCCATTACAAACCATACAACACAATCCATACGAGAAACAGCATGCCATACAATACATAAATACAAGAGAGAAAATACAATGCCAATAGAATACAAAATAAAACACATGCAATACACTACAAAATAGAACGCAATACATTCAAAAGACAATTGAAACTAGAGTACAGTACAAACAATACAATACATATAATAAAATACGACCAATACAACACGATAGTTACAATACCCCAAGTGAAATAAATGTCATACCGTACTATACATACAGTACACAATACAAAACAAACTGCGGTACAATACAAAACAGACACTGCAAAATCCAAAGCAATACATACAACACTATACAAGACAAGCAGCACCATACAAAAAGTACCTTACATAAAATTCCGTACTCGAAATACAAGGCATAAAACACAATAGATAAAAAACAATACAGAAAATGCATACCACACCATACAATACATATCGCACCCTACATACCATGCAACATAACACACAGAACACACAGTGCAATAAAATACACAATACAGTACGAAATACAATATACAATAGAAAAAGCAAGACCCTATAAAATACAAAATACAACCCACTAGAATACACAAGAGAATACAGGACATAAAAGAACAAAACTACCTCATGATGCAGAACAACAAATAACATCCGTTACAATACCTGCACTTGGCAGGGTTGGCTCCCAAGACAAGCACCCAAGTGCTGGCTCCCAAGCAGCACTCTGCAGTGTCGGCTCCCACGAAGAGCTCGGCGGTCGTGGCTCCCGAGAAAGGCTCTGTGCCTGCACTACAGAAAATATACTACATACACCACAAAACAAAATGCGCTACAGAACAAAATACAATACGTGACATGCAATACATGAAAGGTAAAAAAGACCACACAATGCATACCAGAGAATAGCCTACAAAGGAAAACCCAATAAATACAATACAACACAGGCAATGCAAGGCACACCATACGTGACACGCCTTAAAACAATATATTACATTCAATACAATAGCATCTAATACAACACGATACACCACGCAGAATGAAATACACGGCATAAAATGCCATACAAAGTGCAATACCTACAATGCCATACAAAGTGCAATACCTACAATGCCATACAAAGTGCAATACCTACAATGCAATAGAAAACACAGTGCAATAATTGAAATGCAAAACAGAATCCCATACATACAACAGGATAAATACAATACGATACATGCAATTCGATAAATACCATACCATACCATGCAATACTTAGAATACACAACACAATAAGAAATACAATACACAGCACAACACCAACTACAGTACACAATACAAACTAAGGTACGGTACAAAACAAGCTACAGTGCAAGACAATACAGAGAATGCAATACATAGAATAAAGTACACGCAAGACAATGACTACGATACTATATATACAGTAACATCCCATACAGGACAATGCAACCCATGCAACGCACGCACGCAAGAGAATACAACAGATACAACACATACAATCTAGGACAATGCAAAACACAATATGCACGATACAATCCATACGAAACCCTACAATACAAACCATATCATACATTACAATACAAAACACATTACAATACATACAACGCAATACGTGTTGTACAATAAATATCATACAGGACATGAAATCCAATACGTGAAATGCAATACCAAAAACATGATACAAAATGCAATCCGTACAATGCGATACAAAGTGCAACACAAAGCATACAAGCACAGAATACAACATCGAATACTAAATATAAAATGCAATACAAAATACAACATTATACAAACAATGCAATACAAATGATCCAGTATGATAAATAACAACCCAGAAAATACAATAGGGTACATACAGTACGGTAAGTGTTATACCACACCAGACACACAGTACACAATGCAATAGAAACTGCACTACAATACTTACAATACAAAACACAATGCAAATTACAATAAATAAAATCCAATACATACAACACAAAATACAATACTAAGTAAAAAATACAAACTAATTCAAGCAATAAAATATTCTATCTCCCGTCTGTCACACACAATAGGATGAATACCAAACCATTCCAACCATCCCTACAATAATATATACATACCATACAAGAAACAGCATGCAATACACTGCATACACTACACACAGTACAGTACAAAACCAACTACAACAATACAACACACACCAGACAAGGCAAGACAAGAAATACATTACCATACACCACATGTACTAAACCAATACTATACGTACAATACATACGATAAAATACGACACGGTACATATGATACAATACATACGGTACACGACAATACATATGATACAAGATGATACACACGATACAATACATACAATACCACAGATTTCAAAACTGACCATGCCATACATAGCATACATAGAATACACTACATGCCATGCCTACAATTAAATACACACAATACAAACAATACGATAACTACCATACAGGAAAACACAACACATACAATACCCACAAGGAAATGCAAGACAAAACACAGTCTATCCAATCCAATACATACGGAAGCATACCATACAAAACGTACAATACAAGCCATGCCATACCTAAAATACCATACAACATACATTACAATACATGCTGCATTACAAGACAGACTACATTCCAATACAAAAAGCATCCCAATACAAAATACATTACAAGCCCTACAACCCACACAATCCGTACAATACAATACAAAAGACATTAAAATACATGACAATACCAAACCCATTACAAACCATACAACACAATCCCTACGAGAAACAGCATGCCATACAATACATAAATACAAGAGAGAAAATACAATGCCAATAGAATACAAAATAAAACACATGCAATACACTACAAAATAGAACGCAATACATTCAAAAGACAACGCAAACTAGAGTATTGTATTGTTTGTACTGTACATATAATAAAATACGACCAATACAACACGATACTTACAATACCCTAAGTGAAATAAATGTCATACCGTACTATACATACAGTACACAATACAAAACAAACTGCGGTACAATACAAAACAGACACTGCAAAATCCAAAGCAATACATACAATACATACAACACTACACAAGACAAGCAGCACCATACAAAAAGTACCTTACATAAAATTCCGTGCTCGAAATTCAAGGCATAAAACACAATAGATAAAAAACAATACAGAAAATGCATACCACACCATACAATACATATCGCACCCTACATACCATGCAACATAACACACAGAACACACAGTGCAATAAAATACACAATACAATACGAAATGCAATATACAACAGAAAAAGCAAGACCCTATAAAATACAAAATACAACCCACTAGAATACACAAGAGAATACAGGACATAAAAGAACAAAACTACCTCATGATGCAGAACAACAAATAACATCCGTTACAATACCTGCACTTGGCAGGGTTGGCTCCCAAGACAAGCACCCAAGTGCTGGCTCCCAAGCAGCACTCTGCAGTGTCGGCTCCCACGAAGAGCTCGGCGGTCGTGGCTCCCGAGAAAGGCTCTGTGCCTGCACTACAGAAAATATACTACATACACCACAAAACAAAATGCGCTACAGAACAAAATACAATACGTGACATGCAATACATGAAAGGTAAAAAAGACCACACAATGCATACCTGAGAATAGCCTACAAAGGAAAATCCAATAAACAGAATACAACACAGGCAATGCAAGGCACACCATACGTGACACGCCTTAAAACAGTATATTACATTGAATACAACAGCATCTAATACAACACGATACACCACGCAGAATGAAATACACGGCATAAAATGCCATACAAAGTGCAATACCTACAATGCCATACAAAGTGCAATACCTACAATGCCATACAAAGTGCAATACCTACAATGCAGTAGAAAACACAGTGCAATAATTGAAATGCAAAACAGAATCCCATACATACAACAGGATAAATACAATACGATACATGCAATTCGATAAATACCATACCATACCATGCAATACTTAGAATACACAACACAATAAGAAATACAATACACAGCACAACACCAACTACAGTACACAATACAAACTAAGGTACGGTACAAAACAAACTGCAGTACAATACAATACGTAGAGTGCAATACACAGAACAGAATAAAATACATACAAGACAATGTATACAATAAATAACGTACCATATAGCACAACACAACACACGCAAGACAATACAACACATACAATGTAATACAATACAAAATACAACATGTGCAATACAAAACATACCACAGAATAAATACCATACATGGAACCACAACACATGCAACACCTGGAAGACAAAATCGACAAAATACGATACAGACAAAACAACACATCCGATACGTGCCACACAAAACATACAAAACCACTCGATACAAACCCTACAATACAAACCACATAATACAACACAGTACAAGCTGCATGACAATACAGACAATACAATAAAACACAATACATACTGTACAAGAAATACCGTACCATACATGAAATACCATACGAAAACCAGAACACGGTAAATGAAATATGGTGCATAGAACACAGTACATAAAATGCAATATGACTTATAATACGCTACAATACGATATACAATTCCATACAACACCATACATACCATACAATACTATAGATACCGCACAATACATACCACACTTACAGTACATGCCACAGAAAATACACAAAAACACAAAATACAATCCAATACAAAGCACAATACGTACCGTACAGCCTATAACCCTCCAGCCAAGACCTCCACTTGTGGGACTCATTCCACCAAGGCTCGCAAACACCAATGAATCCACAAGAGAACAGAAGACATGTCGTACGTACTCTTGTACAAAAGAGCATCCGATACTGCAGCGCAATACAAAACAAGCTAAAGTACAATACCAGCCATACAACACATGAGTTAAGAAGCCACGAACGCAATGCAATACAGTACTATCCCATCCATGCAACACGACACACGCACCACCGCGCAGCAGCGTTGCGACCTCAGGAGCACCCACCTGAAAGAGCAGGAGCGGGCCACGGTCCGAAGGCCGCACTAAGCTCGTCAGCCGGCTGGCGACGTCCCTGCTTCGGGCCCCAGGGAGGCAGCACGCTTCCCTGAAAAGAGGCTCCGGTCTGCACAGGGGTGCCTCCCTCCCGCCCCGGCGGCAGTCACCGATGACCATAACTCGCCCTTCCCTTCTTTCTTCTCGGCGCTGCTCTTAATGCAGCTCTCGAGGCGCGGGCTTGGTCGCTCTGACCTGGGCCAGAGTGCTGGCACAGCTTCCTCCCCTTCTGCCTCCTGACGCGCTTCCTCTACCACACCCAGGGCCTCCTCCCGATTCCCTCAAGGGATCCCAGAGGCTGAGGAGGGCCTCCTCTTCCAGCTCCGTGCAGTAACCTGCTGCCACCCCTCCCTACCCCTCCCTTGGGCCTTCCTCCCGGCACAAAAACGGATCCGGGGCCTGCCCCGCTGCTCGAGGCCACGCTGAGCCGGCTGCTGCGGACCAGAGGCGGCAGAGCACAGCTCCCTTGCTCCATCTCCCCCTCGGACGCTCCTCAGCCCGCCCGCCTCCTCCTGCAGCTCGGCCACCGGGCAGAGCCCTGCCGCCACCTGGGCGCACCCCCCACAGGCTCGCTTGCTGTCGCCCTCCACCCCCAGCAGCAGCCCCGCGCGCACCCCACAGCCTGACACCTGGGCGGGCGGTCGCCTGCTGGGACAGGCGCTCTGGCAGTGTGGCTGCAGGGGCTCTGCCGGGCGCCGGCAGCGCCGGGGAAGCGGCTTTCTGCCCGCTGCCGCGCGCCGCCGCGCCCGGTGGCATCAACCGCCTCGGTTGTTTCGGCCCGCTTCAATCTCCCGCGCGGCCGGGCGCAGGCGCCGTCCGTTGCTGGCGCGTCCAATCAGCGGGCCGGGCCCCGCGGCTCGGGGCCCGCCCCCTGCTGCGGCCTCGGCTCTTCGGCCTGGGGGAGGCCTCGCGCGGCCCGCGCCGCCGCTGCCGGGCCCCGCCGCCGCCCTCCGCCGCTGCCGCCCTCCGCCGCCGCTGCCGGGCCCCGCCGCCGCCCTCCCCCGCCGCTGCCGGGTTCCGCCGCCGCCCTCCGCCGCCGCTGCCGGGCCCCGCCGCCGCCCTCCGCCGCTGCCGGGCCCCGCCGCCGCCCTCCGCCGCCGCTGCCGGGCCCCGCCGCCGCCCTCCGCCGCCGCTGCCGGGCCCCGTAAGGCGAAGAAGGGCCCTGCTGAGCCGGAGACGTATATACCATACAGTGTATACCATACAGTACCATACCATACAGAACGCAGTACAGGCAGTAACATACAATTCATACCGCACCATACAGTACACTACATACCATACCATACCATACCATACCATACCATACCATACCATACCATACCATAGAATGCATACCATCCAATTCAAGACATAAAATACCATACACTACATACACATAGAATTTATACTCTATCTATATCTATTTCACACGCATTACAAAAAATAGATTTGATACTTTAACATACCATGCAATACATGCAATACAACAAATACCGTAGAATAACTACCATACCATAGAATAACTACCATGCCATACAATACATACAATGTAAAAACCCCGTATCATACAGGAGACACCATACGATACAAAACACACTGTGCCACACCGTACCGTACCATCCCATCCCATCCCATCCCATCCTGTACATTAAATACCATACCATACCAAACAGGCAAGACGCAATGCAATAGAAAATGCAATAGACAAGAAAATGCAATGGAATATAAAGTACAAAACAACGTTTACAGTACGATACGCAGGTGCCTTAAAATACAATGCAACACGTACAACACATACCGTAGGATACATACATACTCTAAAAGACATACAATACTGTAGAATGCCATGTACAAAATACAATAGAGTACACTACAAAATGCAATCGAATACAAAATACAACGGAGAATACAATACACACAGGAGAATACAGAACAATTCCTGCAATACAATAGAAAACCTACCAGATCCTGCCATACAATCCTTACCATACCATGCCATATCATTCAATACAAAATACAATACAATAAATACAAAAAATACAATGCAAAAATTACAACACATGCATTACAACATTACAATACAACACATACAGTACAATACGTACGATGCAATAAATGCGTACAAGTCAATAAATACCATCCTGTACACTATATAAAATACAAACCACAAAACAATATATGCAATAAAGGGAAGACAATACAGACAATACAATAAATAGAATAGATACAGTACAACACAATGCATACAATGCATAAAATATATAAGATACATACCAAATGTACAATACGTACAATGCACACAATACAGAAAACACAACATGTGTAGTACAGTCCATGCCATACCCTACAAACGATCCAATAAAGAGCATGCAATACATACCATACCATACAATATGTGCAGCACGTATGATGCCATACAATGCATAGAAAAGCTTAGCATATCGTACAGCACCATACCACTGAAAATACAACGCACAAGCGCAATAAAATACACACAATACAACACAATACCTCCCATACAAAACAGTAGGATACAAGACATACATGTCGTACAATACATGCCACACCATCCTATAAATACTATACCATACTACACACTGCATACAATTTATGTAAATACAATATATAGTACTAATACAATGTACAAAATACATGCAATAAGGACCATACCATACCATGGAATACATACCGAGCTGTATAATAAACACTATACGATACACACCATACCATAAAATACAAGCAATGCCCAAAAAGGCAATAAACACAAAGACAATACAAACAGTACATACCATACCCTACAACACAACGCATACAATCCATACACTACAACACCATACAAAATACAGTACAAAATACAACCTATCGCATACAATGCACACAAGACAATGCAATACAAACTACCATACGAAATACAATACAATACAAAGACAGTACAAAAACCATTACTCTAGAAAATACAGTACATACGAGATACAACACAAAACACATTCCATACAATGCAGACAATACAATACACACAATACAGGTACATAAATTACAATACATACCATATCATACCATACGGACAATCGACAGTACAATACAAAATCCAACACACAATAGAAATCAAACTGGAGCACAAAACAATTCTTACAATACAATACATACAACACGATACATACAATACAAACCGTACCGGACCGTACCACACATTGCAATACAATACATGCATTTGATACAACACGCCATACGTACGATACAGACCATGCAATAAAGACAATACCATACAATATAGACAATACCATACAATCCATACCATACCGTACAATACACAGAATGCACAATACACTGCAATATGCAATACAATACACTGTACAAAATACAATACACACCATAATACAATACAATATAATAATATTTAGAAATCCTAAAATAACAAAATACCATACGATGTCATACAATGCAAAAAACCCAAGAACATCTTAAGATACAGTGCAACACATACAATAGCATAAATACCATACGGTACAGTAAAACACAACACATACAGTACATAGATTACAATGTAATCCAAAACACGCTACAAGAAATAAAATGCAATGCAACACCTACAATATATACACTGGAATGCAATGCAATATATACAAAACCGTAAATACCATAGAACACAACAGATACAAAATACAATGCAATACAAAATACCATAAAAATTCAATATATACTCTACAATAAAAGACACAGTGCATATAGGACAGTCCATACCATACCATACGATAAAATAGATATAGTACGAGACATAGAATTAATACAATGTATAAAACGCATACAATACATATAATTAATCCAACATGTAAAATAGATAAAATACCACAAATACAAGAATTAGCATACCATTCCATGAAATGCATCCAATACAATAGAATAAATACCATACAATACCGTACCATACACTACAATGCAGTAGAGTACGCGGAAGACCTGTATGAACCATTCCCACGCCTCTTTTTCATGTCGATGCCCCATGCGTTACGTTACAAGAGAAGACGTTACAATACAGTACAGCAAATACCACACTGGACACCACATCCATTACGTGCAATACGATACACACAATGCCATGCGTACAGTGCGGAATACAATACGCACGAGAGATTGCATACTGATAACATAGGGACCATGTTTTGAAATAATTTGGTAGTTAGCTGACGCTCTTGACAGACGCAATGTGGGCAATTGCCGAAGTAGCCCAGGACTGTAGGTACTGGGTGCAGGGAAAGAGGAGCTCAAAGACAAAAACTGGTGAAGAGCTGGTTCTCAAGGCCAGGACTGAGCATAATGAGATGAGAAAGAACCGCGCAGGCGCAAGAAGCAAGTTTAAGTAGCGGACACAAGCAAACGCCCCCCCGAAACCCCTGAGGACCCCCTCAAGAATTCTGAACGGCATGAGTAAAAGCGTATTGCATTCAATACGCTTCACACAGTACATGGAGCAATGTATACATACAGCAATGCATACAATAAAATACAGAAACTACAATAAACAATAGAATGCAATAGAAGGTCTAAAATACAATACTTACAATACAATACATTACATAAACTGCAGTCCAATACCTACAATATGGTACGTACAATATAAAATACAATAGAAACTGAAACAACAAAGTCGGTACCGAGCCCGCGATCGGGACGGTTTTCCGCGATGAATAACTCAGTAACAACTAGTTTGCTATTAAGCAGGCATTCTTTAATACAGCGCTGGGCAGCACTGGGGATTTGTCCACCACGAGTGCTCCAACGGGTTAGCAAAGCACCTCAGTTCATATACAGCAAAATCATACATATTCATCAGAATTCTAAAAAGGGCGGTCTTATGTGGATGAGTTCCCGGAATTCATTTGCATAGTCCAAGCACGGGCAGTAAAATTAGGGTTAGGGTCTTTTCACCCTCTGGTGGTCGTTCATAGTCTTCCTCACACTGTCCGCTAATTGAACTTCGGGCTTCCTTTGTCCATACGTGGTCATGGAATAGGCTCATCCATCCTTTGGCCTCAGAATGTCACAAAAGGGTCAGTTTGAACTACTTCTTTGGCACTTATCTTGACACAAACGTCTCGAGTCCCTGTTATCAATGATATATTCAGGAGGCATAACGAGCTACCTCAAGGCCCATTTGATCTTGTCAGGAAGGGAGTTACACGTCTTGAAACATCCTATTATCAACTCTGCTCAGCAAATAACTAAAACTATGCAAGTAAAGCTTTTATGTATCACAGTACGGTCTCAGCCAGGGACCGTCAGTGATTTAACCCTTCATTCACCCCCCCCTTTTCTTTAAACTTTGTAAATTCTTTTACAGAGATTCTAAATTGTCGTATTTCATTACCTTAGGCAAAGCCCAAACTCTCACAGTCAGCTTTTTCAGCCTATACCACAAGAGGCAATTGACAGCTGTTAGTATGATAACAAATACCAACAGTATCAAAAGTGGATAAACTAAAATATTCAAAGTTTGTTTTGCAGAGGGTGAGTATCCTGAAAAGATATCCCACTAATGATGGGCAGTATCAGATTCAATTTGACTAGATAGTCCAACAAGTTTGTCTCTAGTTATAATTTATTTAGAGATAAACTTGCATGACTTAAATTTAAGCTCTCATAATGCCAAAACATTGCCCCTTGCTCCTCTGTATATGCAAAGAATGAGTATGTTCGCCCATGCCAAGTTAAATGAATGGGGTGGTCACGTTATATTCTTCAACTATTGATTGATTGTTAGTCACCAAGCACACATTTCTAGCATTAACCTCTACAAACATTTTGAACACATTAGGAGAAAGGATCGTCTATTTACAACTATTAACAGAATGTTCTAACAAGCAGGGTTCATATAATTGGGATTGTTGTCCACACAAAAGGCCGTCAGGGGTGGTCTCGCAAAGATCTAAATCGTATGTTTTATTATTCCCAATATACTTCCCTCGGAATCCCAGTAACCAATATTCTAGATTCTCTTGACTCGAAAATAGTGTCGGCAGAATTAAAATTTACACATTATTTCTGGGTCAGTTACATTATAGAATATCAATTTTCCTGCACACCACATATCATACGTTAATATTTGTTTTGGATCAGTCTTACAGACGTGGGTCCTATGGGTTGGGATTTCCATGATCCACCGGGCGCTTTCTTAATTCTCGAATAGTGGATCCAAGCAGCGTGCTGCTCAAGCTTGACTGCAGTGTAGGTTGTGAGTAGAACTTGAAAGGGGCTGCTCCATTTCTCTCCGAGAGGATCACCTGAAATATTTTTAACGTAAACCCAACCCCCAGTTTAAACAAATGCACCGGGGAATCCAAACCCCATGCTCTAGTAGACATTACTAATTTATTTACTTTTTGTAATTGCTTCCCCAATGCAATCAGATATTGTTGTATATTAATTTCTCCTACTTGGGTGAGATCTTGCCCTTGATACCTAGTTTGAAATGGTCTTCCGTACAAAATTTCAAAAGGACTCAGTTTTCCTTTAGTCCTTGGTTTGACTCGGAGCCTTAGTAACACAATAGAGAGGGCCTGATCCCACCTTAAATTGGTTTCCTGGCAAATCTTACTTAACTGTGTCTTTATTAAGTGATCGATCTTTTCTACTTGCCCACTCGCTTGCGGGCGATAAGCTGTGTGCAATTTCCAGTTAATTTCTAAAAATTTACTAACTTGTTGAACTATTTGTGAGACAAAGTGTGGTCCCCTATCAGAGGAGATCACTTCTGGCACTCCAAATCTAGGACTAATTTCTCTCAATAAAATTTTTGTTACCTCTCGGGCTTTATTGGTCCTGCAAGGGAAAGTTTCGGGCCACCCAGAAAAGGTGTCAGTTAATACTAATAGATACCTATACCCCCCTTTTCTAGGGAGTTCCAAAAAACCTATCTGCCAATTTTGACCTGGAACTTTCCCTTTATCAATACTTCCAAATTTTACACGATTTTCTACTTTTGGATTATTCTTTAAGCATGTCTCACATCTATCACCTATGGTTTTCACAGTTTGAAACAAATTCCTGGCCACTATTTGCTCTGTAAGGGAATTATACAAAGCTTCAGTTCCCCAATGGGTCTTGTCATGTTCTGTTTTCACCAGTTTCCATAATATTCTAAAGGGAACTATTATTCTAGTATCTTTTAATTTTGCCCAACCTGATGATTCAGCTTCTGCTTCCAAATCTTTAATTAATCTAAGATCCTTTTCATCATAATCGACCAAGTCTGGTAGTGGCAAAGCTCTTTCAGGAACCAAACTTAATACCTCACCTTGTTCGGCCACTCTTTTTGCCTCATAATCTGCCAATTTATTCCCCACTTCCTGAGCAGTGTTACCCTTCTGATGCCCTTTGCAGTGCATAATTGCAACTGCTGAGGGCAACTGTACCGCATCCAAAAGTCTTAGGATCATGTCAGCATGCTTAATATGTTTTCCTTGGGCCGTCAGAAGTCCCCGTTCCTTCCAAATAGCTCCATGGGCATGAATGACACCAAAAGCATACTTTGAATCTGTCCAGATAGTCACTCGTAGTCCTTCAGCAAGCTCTAACGCTCTCACCAAAGCAATTATTTCGGCTCGTTGTGCAGATGTACCCTTAGGGAGTGACTTTGCTTCCACCACTTGGTCTGTGGTGGTCACAGCATACCCCGCCATCTGAGCTCCATCCTTTACAAAACTACTCCCATCGGTAAAAATCTGGATGGCGAGAGCCAGTGTCCCCCTTTTTGTTCCAAGACAGAAGTCACAGCGTGAGAAGTATACACAACCATCTTTTGCCCCAGAGTAAGCTTTCGGGCTTCTTGAATAATCAACACAACAGCAGCTACTGCTCGAAGGCAACCTGGCCATCCTTTACTCACTTCATCCAATTGTTTAGAAAAGTAGGCTACTGCTCGCTTATAAGGACCCAGCTTCTGAGCCAGAATTCCCAAAGCCGCTCCTTGCCTTTCATACGAAAACAGCCGGAAGGGCTTTGTTATATCAGGCAGGCCCAAAGCTGGAGCCCTCATTAGTTCCAATTTCAATTTTTTTAAATGCCCTTCTAGCTTCGTCAGTCCATACTAATTGTGTCTGGCTGTTTTCCAGTAGTTCGTATAATGGTTTAACCATAAGTCCATAATTATAAATCCATAATCGGCACCAACCTGTCATTCCCAAAAAGGTTCGAAGCTCTTTTACCGTGGTTGGTTCTGGAGTCCTGCAAATAGCTTCTTTTCGGTCTTTTCCGAGCTGTCTCTGTCCCTTGGAAATCACAAATCCCAAGTATATTACTTCTTTCTTCAGGATCTGGGGTTTCTGTAATGAGACTCGGTAACCACTTAGTCCAAGAAAATTCAACAAACTCACAGTCCATTCTTTACATTCTTCATTCGTTTCTGTGGCTATCAAGATATCATCCACATATTGCAAAAAATTCCCATTTCCCGGAGGTCTTTCCCAGGCCTCTAATTCTTTAGCTAATTGATTTCCAAAGATTGTGGGGCTGTTTTTAAATCCTTGAGGTAGCACTGTCCAGGTTAGTTGGGTTTTTCGTCCTGAATCAGGGTTTTCCCATTCAAAGGCAAATAAATTGCGGCTTTCAGGGGCCAACGTGAGGCAAAAGAATGCATCTTTCAGATCTAATACTGTGAACCATTCACAGGTTTCCTTTAAAGTAGTCAATAAGGTGCCTGGGTTTGCCACTACCGGGTGTAAATCTTCCACTATCTTATTTATTGCCCTCAGGTCTTGTACTAATTGAGGCTTTTTGACAGGTAGAATAAGAGTGTTATATTCTGAAGAACATTCAATTAATAATTCAAATTTTATAAACTCTTCTATAATGTTTTTCACCCCTCGCCTGTCTTCCAATTTCAGAGGATACTGCTTCACCCTAACAGGTCGTGCTCCCTCTTTGAGTTTAACAACAACCAATTCTGCATTTTTTAGCCTTTCCAGGTATCCCTGAGGCCCATACTCCTGGGTATACCTGGTCTTTTATTTCTTGTGGAATTCTTTCTTCCCCAATTTGGGGTTCAGTAAGAGCCAAACTTAAAATTTCAATGTGGTTTTCGTCTGGTATTTTAAATTCAATTTCTCCATTTCTAAATCTTATTTTGGCATTCAGTTGTTCTAATAAGTCCCTTCCCAAAAGTGGTTTAGGAGCCTCAGGCAGGTAGAGGAATTTATGAATCCCTATGCTTTTCCCAGTTTTGAATTTTAATGGTTTCAGAAAGAATGCCTTCTCAACCTGTCCAGTTGCTCCTACAATATTAACAGTTTGCCTACTCACAGGTAATAAGGTCTGATTCAACACTGAAAACGTAGCACCTGTATCTATTAAAGATTTTACAGGTTTCTTTTCTTTCCCTAGCTGAACTTTTACCAAGGGCTCTGCTAGGGAAGATTCCTCTGGTCCCCGTCAATCATCTTCTACATCTGTTACCATCACCGGGTTGCCCAGCCTCGGGCAATCCCTTTTCCAATGCCCCACTTGCTTGCAGTAAGCACACTGATCTTTCAGGAGGGGTTGATTTCCCCCAGGTGGGGCACTTACACCGCTTCTCATGGCCCCCCTCCCTCCAACAGTGTTATTTCTTGATGGGTTGCGAGGGGGTACCTGGCCCCCTGTGGTGCGTAAGGCAGCCGCTGTAGCATTGGCAATTGTTTTGCTCATTACTCTCCCTTTCTGACTATCCCTATTCCGACACACTTGCCAAGCAGCCTCCAACAATTTCTCTAAATCTCTCATATCTGTCCCTTGCACTTTCTGTAACTTTCTCCTGATATCATCCGCCGACTGTCCCAAAAACAGGAATATGGACCAATTCACTGATTTTGGGACAGCATTTCTTGTTCCATAAGCAGTCCATTCCCTGTACCGCACTAACAAATTCCGGTCTCCCGTCTGATTAGGGTCCCAACCGGGATTAGTAATCGGATCCACTGTTCCCGTCAGAGTTCCAGCCAAAAGCAGAGCCTGTACCTGGGTTCTAGCCACTCTCACAACCATCTGCTTCTCTCACTCACTAACCACCGCATCCAACATTGCATCCACATCCTCCCAATCAGGGTCCTGATTTTTCAACCCCCAACAGCACCAGCATCTCCTTCTCTATCACCTTCTCCTTCTGGTGGAGGCAAGCAATCCTCTAATCTCTCATTCTGTGAACCAATCTTTAAACATCTTTGCCCAATGCTGCAAGCCGAGCAGCATCCTTTTTAGCTTCCTATTTTGCTTATTGTTCTCTTTTTCTATCGCCAGGACCATAGGGTCCTGGGGTGCTAAACTGATTCCGCATTCTTTTTGCCATTCAGGGTGATTTCGCAAAGTGGAAAACATATCTGCATAAACCACTTCATCCCATTTTCCTTCTCAGCGCAGAAATAACATAAGCTGCAACAAAGTGTTGTACTTTAAAGTTCCGTTAAAAGGCCATTTTTCTCCATCATCTAGCTTGTACAAAGGCCACCACAGGTTACAATATTTAATTAAGGTCTTACGATTTACAGTCCCTCCAGGTGGTCCCCCGATATCTTTCCAGTGGTCTAAAATGCAGCCCAAAGGGCTCTTTTTCAACACTCCGCCTTGTTGGTTCCCCATTCTAAATTTATAGGACACAAGGACAGGGGTCGGGGCACGAACACTACACAAAACTGACAATTACTATCACAGATAAAGTAACAACTATTAACTCCCGGGTAACAAATGTCAACTTAGGCTGATGAAAGATTTTCAAATACGCGTATATCAGACATATGTGTGCATCACACACACATATGTGAACTGCAATCAAATACAAATGCACAACCAAATGACCGTACTAACCAAATGATCACTACAAACCATGCAACGTAGTAACCAAGTGATTAATACAAATCATACATGCAGTTGTATGCCGCCCGGCGGGGTTCTCACGAACCGCGACTTATGAGCAGCTTCAAATGACCAGTCCCAAACCAAAAAGAATGCCTTATTCTTACCAGAGGTCCTTGTCTGCCCCCGCGAGGATCCGCTGAATCGGTGAGTCCCTCCAGAGAATTCTCCGGGGCCGGCCTAGGGAGTCGCCGACTCAGAGGTTCCTGCAGCCGGACAGAGATGGTCCCATCTGGGTCGCCAAAACTGAAACAACAAAGTCGGTACCGAGCCCGCGATCGGGACGGTTTTCCGCGATGAATAACTCAGTAACAACTAGTTTGTTATTAAGCAGGCATTCTTTAATACAGCGCTGGGCAGCACTGGGGATTTGTCCACCACGAGTGCTCCAACGGGTTAGCAAAGCACCTCAGTTCATATACAGCAAAATCATACATATTCATCAGAATTCTAAAAAGGGCGGTCTTATGTGGATGAGTTCCCGGAATTCATTTGCATAGTCCAAGCACGGGCAGTAAAATTAGGGTTAGGGTCTTTTCACCCTCTGGTGGTCGTTCATAGTCTTCCTCACACTGTCCGCTAATTGAACTTCGGGCTTCCTTTGTCCATACGTGGTCATGGAATAGGCTCATCCATCCTTTGGCCTCAGAATGTTACAAAAGGGTCAGTTTGAACCCTGTTATCAACGATATATTCAGGAGGCATAACGAGCTACCTCAAGGCCCATTTGATCTTGTCAGGAAGGGAGTTACACGTCTTGAAACATCCTATTATCAACTCTGCTCAGCAAATAACTAAAACTATGCAAGTAAAGCTTTTATGTATCACAGTACGGTCTCAGCCAGGGACCGTCAGTGATTTAACCCTTCATTCACTATTATTGCATTCAATACGCTTCATACAGTACATGGAGCAATGTAGACATACAGCAATGCATACAATAAAATACAGAAACTACAATAAAAAATAGAATGCAATAGAAGGTCTAAAATGCGATACTTACAATACAATGCATTACATAAAGTGCAGTCCAATACCTACAGTATGGTACGTACAATACAACATACAATACAAACCAATGTACAATATAATACCTACTATTCATACAAGATGTAGAATACGTACCATACCCTAGAAGACAACACATGCAATACAGAGAGTACCCGTGGGCAGGTCCCAGCCGATTCTGTAGCTGGTATTGATAATGCAGTTTCAAGAACTTTGATGGTAAAAGGGTGAGGATAGCAACGCCACCCATCCTGTTAGTAACACTGCAACTTTTTCCTGCATTTAATTGATTTGGATAATTGGATTTAGGGGGCTGGGAGCCCTTGAGGGCTGGCGCACGCCCCAGCTGATGGCCCAGTCCTGGTTTGGCCATCCCCCGAGGCACCCTCCAGGATCACTGACGTGGTGCTGGCCTCTTGTTGGCTGGAGAGGCCTCGGTGCTGCTGGCCCTCCTCTTCGAGGGTCCCTGTGGCCCCCCAAGGCACTGTTGTGGTTTAAGCCCAGCTGGCAACTAGGCACCACACAGCCGCTCGCTCACTCCCCCCAGGTGCGATGGGGGAGAGAATCAGCAGAGTGAAAGTGAGAAGACTGGTGGGTTCAGGTAAAGACCGTTTGATAGGGAAAGGGAAAGCAAAAGCCGCGCAGGCAAGCAAAGCAAAACAAGGACGTCATTCACCACTTCCCATCCGCAGGCGGGTGTTGAGCCATCTCCAGGAAAGCCGGGCTCCATCACGCGTAACGGTTGCTTGGGAAGAGAAACGCCATTACTCCGAGTGTCCCCACCTTCCTTCTTCTTCCCGCAGCTTTATATGCTGAGCATGACACCATACGGTCTGGAATATCCCTTTGGTCAGTCGGGGTCAGCTGTCCCGGCTGTGTCCCCTCCCAACTTTTTGTGCACCCCCAGCCCACTCGCTGGTGGGGTGGTGGAGGAGCAGAAGGGGCCTTGACTCGGGGTAAGCACTGCTCAGCAGGAACAAAACCATCCCTGCTTTATCAGCACTGTTTCCAGCACAAATGCGAAACATGGCCCCATACTAGCTGCTATGAAGAAAATTAACTCTACCCCAGCCAAAACCAGCACACCCCCCAGGGGAGCGTTCACTGCCCCAGCTGGAAGTGGAGGGCCCGGGCACAGCCTCCCAGGCCTCCTCCGGGGCCTCACATTTGCTAACCTCCAGTCAACTGGGACCTCCCCAGCTAGCCACAACTGCTGGTAGATGATGGGAAGTGGCTTGGTGAGCTCTTCTGCCAGCTCCCTCAGGACCCTTGGGTGGATCCCATCCGGTCCCAGAGACTTGGGTGTGTCTAAGTGGTGTAGCAGGACGCTAACCATTTCCCCTTGGATTGTGGGGGCTTCATTCTGCTCCCCGCCCCTATCTTCCAGCTCAGGGGGCTGGGGACCCGGAGGACAGCTCGTCTTACTATTAAAGACTGAGGCAAAGAAGGCATTAAGTACCTCAGCCTTTTCCTCATCCTTTGTCTCTATGTTTCCTGACGCGTCCAGGAGAGGACGAAGATTCTCCTTAGCCCTCCTTTTGTTGCTAATGTATTTACAGCAACATTTTTTGTTGCCTTTTACGGCGGGCGCCAGGTTAAGTTCTAGCTGGGCTTTGGCCCTTGTAATTTTCTCCCCGCAAAACCTCGCAGCATCCGTGAAGTCCTCCTGAGTTGCCTGCCCCTTCTTCCCAAGGTCATAAACTCTCTTTTTTTCCGGAGTTCCGTCCAAAGCTCTCTGCTCAGCCAGGCCGGTCGTCTTCCCCGCCGGCTCATCTTCGGGCACATGGGGACGGCCTGATATGTCTTTAATTCCTGCATCAGAGTTCCGGCTGCCTCTTCATGTTCTGAGTTCCATTTCTAGGGTTTTCCTTTTCGTAAAAGCGAGGACAGCAGGCGAGCAATGATCGCAAATCAAACAGGTACGTGTTTCCTCCAGCACCCAAAAGTATCCATAAGCTGTTGTAATTCCTTCCTAGATTGGGGCATCTGCAATTGTTCTCTTTTACTTAGGGTGTCCGGTGGAATCGCTGCACTACCTGCAATCCACCAAGCACCTAAAAATTTTACTTCTCTGCTTGGTTCCTGACATTTCTCGGGTGGGATCTCAACTTCTGCTTCGTGTAATGCTTGCCATACTGCTCCTGCTGCTCCCCCCGCTTTTTCAGGGGAGGTCCCTCCAATCAGAATATCATCGATGTACGAGTACAGTTTCACATCTGGAGGGAGCGAGACTGTTGGAAGAGTTCGGCAAGCGCAGCATGGTTGGAAGAAAGGCTGTGCTCGATGGCAGCAGCATGGTGTCACCTTTCCCAGGTTGCTTTCCGGCCGGGCAGCCCGCCCCATGTGCTGGTGTGTGCTCGTGCCTGGGGTTGTCCCTCCCGACGTGCAGGACTTTGCGCTTCCCCTTGTTGAAGTTCTTGGAGCTCCTGCCTTGGCAGGGTACGACGCTAGGTTGATGCAGAGTGCAGCACCGAGTTGTGAGTCGGTGCAGGAGGAGGGATTTGGGTGCCGCCATAGCAAGGCTGCAGCCAGCAGTGCAGGCTGGTAGGAGAGCAGAGCCCCAGGACATGATGAGCGATGGGGCACGGGCTGGCCCTGGAGACCCTCCATCTGGAAACATCTGCCCCGGGAGCAGGTGCAGAGATGCAGGCCTGGAGCTGGGCAGCACTTGCCTTCGTGGGGAACAAGGGAACAGTACCTGGCATGCGTAGAAGGAGCCCTCGGTGTCAACATGCCACCCCTCCCCGCAACAAGGCCAAAAAGGGCGAGGATAGCAACACCACCTCTCCTGTTAGTAACGGTGCGACTTCTTCTGTGGTTTCCATGCATTTACTTGATTTGGATAATTGGATTTGGGGGGCTGGGAGCCCTTGAGGGCTGGCGCATGCCCCAGCTGATGGCCCAATGCTGGTTTGGCTGTCCCCCGAGGCACTCTGCAGGGTCACCGACGCGGTGCTGGCCTCTTGTTGGCTGGAGAGGCCTCGGTGCTGCTGGCCCTCCTCTTTGGGGGTCGCTGTGGCCGCCTAAGGGAGCGTTCAGTGCCCTGGCTGGAAGTGGAGGGCCCGGGCACAGCCTCCCCTGCCTCCTCTGGGGGCTCTTCTTGCTCTGCAGGGGTGGTAATGGGAGCAGAGAAGTGGCTGCCGGGACCCCCACCAATGGCAGCAGATGAGGTGCCGGGGAGCTCGTCCGTGCTGGATCTTGCCGGGCTGGTGGAGGGGGCTGGGCTGGGGGCAAGAGACCCTCCTGGGGAGGCAGCGGGGCCTGAGGCACGCGTGGGGCTGCCCTCCTGCCCCACGGCAGCACGGGCGTCCTGCCCGCCCCGCAGATGACGGGCCTCCCTGCTGCGCCGTCGCAGCTCTCTCCCGACGTTGCTCTGGATGCCCGTGGCAGTGCCCTCCAGCACGGCTGCCTCCAACACCCCGTTGCCAAAGATCTCCTCCGTCTCCTGACGGACCCAGGACTGCAGGGTCTGGAGGAGCGTTGGGTTGCTCTGGAAATGGTTCATCCAGTTTGGGGGCTGGAGGCCGCCCACAGCACCCCTGAGCACCCCTTCTGCAGCCCACCGTTGGGGTGCTCTGGGTTGATGGAGGTTGTGGGTGGCTGGGCGGCTGGGAGCTCCTCCCGCCTGGCGGACGATGACGGAAGATGGCACGGATGGTGTGACGACGTGCTCCAGGTAGTCATCGTCCGCCCGCACCGAGTGCAGGATGGAGAGGATCTTCCTCTTGCAGAGGGGGCACTCGGGCTTGCTCTCAGCCCACCGCAGGATGCACGGGTAGCAGAAGCGGTGGAGGCATGGCATCACAAAGCTGGCCTCCTCCCAGCTGTCCAGGCAGATGGGACAGCGGTCGTCCAGCTCCGTGGCCATGCTCTCCACTCGCTGCGGTGGGCTGGGGGGAGCCGACGATGACGAGTCGCTCCCTCTCACGAGGGCTGCAGCAGCGGGTATCATGCAAGAAAAGGAAGAGAGGCCACGGTCACTGGCCGGCTTGGGGAGGGGTGGAAGAAATGCCCAGGTCCCTCCTGAAGGAAACCCTCCCAGCTCCCCAGGGTGAAGTTTCCCCACCCAGCTCACCGCTGCTGCTGCGAGCGCGCCTCCTGGGTGCCCCGGCTGCCTCCACCTGGCAGGGCCGGGGAAAATCCTTTGAAGGCTCTGGGGTCGGGTACTGAGAGCTGCAAGGAGCAACTCCCCGAGCACGACACCAGCACCAAGGCCTTGCTCAACACCCCACACCTCGCCGACTGCTCAGCTGGAGTGCTGGCACCAGGGTGAGCAGGGTGAGCCTTGGATTCCTGGTCACATTCCGTGGCTTGGGGACGTCACAGTCCAGCGCCAGGTGACATTAGAGCCTCTTGCTCAGAGAAGTCTCCGTCCATCCCTTGGTGACAACAGAACCCGTCGCTCAGGGACTCCCTGACATCAGAAGCCATCGCGCAGGGGCATCACAACTGGCCGTCCTCGCCCACGGCGCTCGCCCCGGCAGCGCTGCAGCCCCAGCACACGCGTCTGGGGTTACCGCAGAGCCAGTGCCCACTCCATCCCCCCATCTCTTGGCTTGTGTTCGGCATCGCTGTTTCATGCCAGTCACTGAGGCCTCGTCCGTGTCTTCCCAGGGCTCCGTCAGGTCGCTCTCGCCATGGCAGACATCTCCAGGCACATACGGCAAGAGGCTTCACTCGGTAGCACCTCGTGCCTCCCTGGGAGGCTGCAGGACAAAGTCCCACAGCCTCTCCCCACTCTCCAGCATTGCTGGCCAGCCCTCGGGGCTCCCCTGCTTCCTCCCACGCGGCCTCATAGGCAGCACTTGGCTCGCTCTGGCAGGACTTCTGCTGCCTCTCTCCCCTAGCAGAAGGCACAAGGATGAGCCATCCCCTCTGCTCAGCACCCATCAGGCCTCATGTAGGCACTACGTCCTCTTTGGGGTCCCGGAGACAGGTTGATAGAGCAGAGGGGCTCAGGGGAGGCAAGGAGGGTCTGTGGGTCTGGGGCTGGTTCAGCATGGAGCAGAGAAGGCACCGGGGCACCTCACAGCACACCCCAGTGCCTATGGGGAAGGGGATGGGGACAGGTTCTTCCCAGCACTGCCTGATGGGAGGGGCGGAGACGGTGGCACCTCCTGAAACTAGAGAGGTTCAGGCTGCAGAGAAGGAAGAAAAACCAAAATCCCTGTGAGGATCGTGGAGCACTGGAGTGGGTTGTCCAGAGAGGTTGTGGGATCCCTGAGCCTGCAGGTCTTCAAGACCTGAGTGGCCACAACCCAGAGCACAACTGTCACACGCCCGTGAAGGGATGCTCGCTGGCGTCCTGCAAGAGCAAGCGTTGCACGTGGGCAATACAGCACAGTTTTCCAAAGGTGTAACAGCTTCCAGAAGGTTTTGACTTTCTGGTTTCATTTGGTTCAGCAGCTTCCACATTTATTTAGCACAGCTTAGCATAGCATAACATAGCACAGCATAGCATAGGATAGCATAGGACAGGATAGGATAGCATAGGATAGGGTAGCATAGGGTAGGATAGCATAGGATAGGATAGCATAGGATACAGATAGGATAGGATAGTTTATTTCTAGTTGGGAGGGACCTACAACAATCGCGCAGTCCAACTGCCTGATCTCTCCAGGGCTGACCAGCAGTTGAAGCCCATTACGAAGGGCATTGTCCAAATGTCTCTTTTTAAGGCACTGAGAGGCATGGGGCATCAACATGAAAAAGAGGCGTGGGAATGGTTCAGGCCTTCCACGTACTCTACTGCATTGTATTGTATGGTACGGTATCGTATGGTATTTATTCTATTGTATTGTATGCATTTCATGGAATGGCATGCTAATTCTTGTATTTATGGTATTTTATCTATTTTACGTGTTGGATTAATTATATGTATTGTATGCGTTTTATACATTGTATTAATTCTATGTCTTGTACTATATCTATTTTATCGTATGGTATGGTATGGACTGTCCTATATGCATTGTGTCTTTTATTGTAGAGCATATATTGAATTTTTATGGTATTTTGTATTGCATTGTATTTTGTATCTGTTGTGTTCTATGGTATTTACGGTTTTGTATATATTGCATTGCATTCCAATGTATATACTGTAGGTGTTGCATTGCATTTTATTTCTTGTAGCGTGTTTTGGATTACATTGTAATCTATGTACTGTATGTGTTGTGTTTTACTGTACCGTATGGTATTTATGCTATTGTATGTGTTGCACTGTATCTTAAGATGTTCTTGGGTTTTTTGCATTGTATGACATCGTATGGTATTTTCTTATTTTAGGATTTCTAAATATTATTGTATTGTATTGTATTATGGTGTGTATTGTATTTTGTACCGTGTATTGTATTGCATATTGCAGTGTATTGTGCATTCTGTGTATTGTACGGTATGGTATGGATTGTATGGTATTGTATATATTGTATGGTATTGTCTTTATTGCATGGTATGTATCGTACGTATGGCGTGTTGTATCAAATGCATGTATCGTATTGCAATGTATGGTCCGGTCCGGTCCGGTTTGTATTGTATGTATCGTGTTGTATGTATTGTATTGTAAGAATTGTTTTGTGCTCCAGTTTGATTTGTATTGTGTGTTGGATTTTGTATTGTACTGTTGATTGTCCGTATGGTATATGGTATGTATTGTAATTTATGTACCTGTATTGTGTGTATTGTATTGTCTGCATTGTATGGAATGTGTTTTGTGTTGTATCTCATATTGTATGTATTGTATTGTATTTTCTAGAGTAATGGTTTTTGTACTGTCTTTGTATTGTATTGTATTTCGTACAGTAGTTTGTATTGCATTGTCTTGTGTGCATTGTATGCGATAGGTTGTATTTTGTACTGTATTTTGTATGGCGTTGTAGTGTATGGATTGTATGCGTTGTGTGGTAGGGTATGGTATGTACTGTTTGTATTGTCTTTGTGTTTATTGCCTTTTTGGGCATTGCTTGTATTTTATGGTATGGTGTGTATCGTATAGTGTTTATTATACAGCTCGGTATGTATTCCATGGTATGGTATGGTCCTTATTGCATGTATTTTGTACATTGTATTAGTACTATATATTGTATTTACATAAATTGTATGCAGTGTGTAGTATGGTATAGTATTTATAGGATGGTGTGGCATGTATTGTACGACATGTATGTCTTGTATCCTACTGTTTTGTATGGGAGGTATTGTGTTGTATTGTGTGTATTTTATTGCGCTTGTGCGTTGTATTTTCAGTGGTATGGTGCTGTACGATATGCTAAGCTTTTCTATGCATTGTATGGCATCATACGTGCTGCACATATTGTATGGTATGGTATGTATTGCATGCTCTTTATTGGGTTGTTTGTAGGGTATTGCATAGACTGTACTACACGTGTTGTGTTTTCTGTGTTGTGTTTTCTGTATTGTGTTCATTGTACGTATTGTACATTTGGTATGTATCTTATATATTTTATGCATTGTATGCATTGTGTTGTACTGTATCTATTCTATTTATTGTAGTGTCTGTATTGTCTTCCCTTTATTGCATATATTGTTTTGTGGTTTGTATTTTATATAGTGTACGGGATGGTGTTTATTGACTTGTACGCATTTATTGCATCGTACGTATTGTACTGTATGTGTTGTAATGTTGTAATGCATGTGTTGTAATTTTTGCATTGTATTTTTTGTATTTATTGTATTGTATTTTGTATTGATTGATATGGCATGGTATGGTAAGGATTGTATGGCAGGATCTGGTAGGTTTTCTATTGTATTGCATGAATTGTTCTGTATTCTCCTGTGTGTATTGTATTCTCCTTTGTATTTTGTATTCGATTGCATTTTGTAGTGTACTCTATTGTATTTTGTACATGGCATTCTACAGTATTGTATGTCTTTTAGAGTATGTATGTATCCTACGGTATGTGTTGTACGTGTTGCATTGTATTTTAAGGCACCTGCGTATCGTACTGTAAACGTTGTTTTGTACTTTATATTCCATTGCATTTTCTTGTCTATTGCATTT
The DNA here is from genome assembly GCF_030936135.1 of Gavia stellata. Classification (NCBI taxonomy): domain Eukaryota; kingdom Metazoa; phylum Chordata; class Aves; order Gaviiformes; family Gaviidae; genus Gavia; species Gavia stellata. The sequence goes on from NC_082637.1 coordinate 51,992,553, forward strand.
CCTATTGCATTGCGTCTTGCCTGTTTGGTATGGTATGGTATTTAATGTACAGGATGGGATGGGATGGTACGGTACGGTGTGGCACAGTATGTTTTGTATCGTATGGTGTCTCCGGTATGATATGGGGTTTTTACATTGTATGTATTGTATGGCATGGTAGTTATTCTATGGTATGGTAGTTATTCTACGGTATTTGTTGTATTGCATGTATTGCATGGTATGTTAAAGTATTAAATCTATTTTTTGTAATGCGTGTGAAATAGATATAGATAGAGTATAAATTCTATGTGTATGTAGTGTATGGTATTTTATGTGTTGAATTGGATGGTATGCATTCTATGGTATGGTATGGTATGGTATGGTATGGTATGGTATGGTATGGTATGGTATGGTATGGTATGGTATGGTATGTAGTGTACTGTATGGTGTGGTATGGTATGAATTGTATGTTATTGCCTGTACTGCGTTCTGTATGGTATGGTACTGTATGGTATACACTGTATGGTATATACGTCTCCGGCTCAGCAGGGCCCTTCTTCGCCTTACGGGGCCCGGCAGCGGCGGCGGAGGGCGGCGGCGGGGACCGGCAGCGGCGGCGGGGCCCGGCAGCGGCGGCGGAGGGCGGCGGCGGGGCCCGGCAGCGGCGGAGGGCGGCGGCGGGGCCCGGCAGCGGCGGCGGAGGGCGGCGGCGGGGCCCGGCAGCGGCGGAGGGCGGCGGCGGGGCCCGACAGCGGCGGCGGAGGGCGGCGGCGGGGCCCGGCAGCGGCGGCGGAGGGCGGCGGCGGCGTAACCCGGCAGCGGCGGAGGGCAGCGGCGGAGGGCGGCGGCGGGGCCCCGCAGCGGCGGCGGAGGGCGGCGGCGGGGCCCGGCAGCGGCGGCGGAGGGCGGCGGCGGGGCCCGGCAGCGGCGGCGGAGGGCGGCGGCGGCGTAATCCGGCAGCGGCGGAGGGCGGCGGCGGGGCCCCGCAGCGGCGGCGGAGGGCGGCGGCGGGGCCCGGCAGCGGCGGCGCGGGCCGCGCGAGGCCTCCCCCAGGCCGAAGAGCCGAGGCCGCAGCAGGGGGCGGGCCCCGAGCCGCGGGGCCCGGCCCGCTGATTGGACGCGCCAGCAACGGACGGCGCCTGCGCCCGGCCGCGCGGGAGATTGAAGCGGGCCGAAACAACCGAGGCGGTTGATGCCACCGGGCGCGGCGGCGCGCGGCAGCGGGCAGAAAGCCGCTTCCCCGGCGCTGCCGGCGCCCGGCAGAGCCCCTGCAGCCACACTGCCAGAGCGCCTGTCCCAGCAGGCGACCGCCCGCCCAGGTGTCAGGCTGTGGGGTGCGCGCGGGGCTGCTGCTGGGGGTGGAGGGCGACAGCAAGCGAGCCTGTGGGGGGTGCGCCCAGGTGGCGGCAGGGCTCTGCCCGGTGGCCGAGCTGCAGGAGGAGGCGGGCGGGCTGAGGAGCGTCCGAGGGGGAGATGGAGCAAGGGAGCTGTGCTCTGCCGCCTCTGGTCCGCAGCAGCCGGCTCAGCGTGGCCTCGAGCAGCGGGGCAGGCCCCGGATCCGTTTTTGTGCCGGGAGGAAGGCCCAAGGGAGGGGTAGGGAGGGGTGGCAGCAGGTTACTGCACGGAGCTGGAAGAGGAGGCCCTCCTCAGCCTCTGGGATCCCTTGAGGGAATCGGGAGGAGGCCCTGGGTGTGGTAGAGGAAGCGCGTCAGGAGGCAGAAGGGGAGGAAGCTGTGCCAGCACTCTGGCCCAGGTCAGAGCGACCAAGCCCGCGCCTCGAGAGCTGCATTAAGAGCAGCGCCGAGAAGAAAGAAGGGAAGGGCGAGTTATGGTCATCGGTGACTGCCGCCGGGGCGGGAGGGAGGCACCCCTGTGCAGACCGGAGCCTCTTTTCAGGGAAGCGTGCTGCCTCCCTGGGGCCCGAAGCAGGGACGTCGCCAGCCGGCTGACGAGCTTAGTGCGGCCTTCGGACCGTGGCCCGCTCCTGCTCTTTCAGGTGGGTGCTCCTGAGGTCGCAACGCTGCTGCGCGGTGGTGCGTGTGTCGTGTTGCGTGGATGGGATAGTACTGTATTGCATTGCGTTCGTGGCTTCTTAACTCATGTGTTGTATGGCTGGTATTGTACTTTAGCTTGTTTTGTATTGCGCTGCAGTATCAGATGCTCTTTTGTACAAGAGTACGTACGACATGTCTTCTGTTCTCTTGTGGATTCATTGGTGTTTGCGAGCCTTGGTGGAATGAGTCCCACAAGCGGAGGTCTTGGCTGGAGGGCTATAGGCTGTACGGTACGTATTGTGCTTTGTATTGGATTGTATTTTTTGTACGGTAGTGTTTGTCATGCGTTGCACGTGTTGTATCTTGTGTAGTGTTTTGTGTTGCATGGTATAGTATTTCTTCCCTTGCCGGTCCTGTGAGGTACTGTATGTATTGTGTTGTATTGTGTTGTATTTAGTCTCCGTTTTGTGTTGTGTACTGTATTGTATTGGTATTACGTGTTTTGGTGTGATCGTATGGTATGGGTTGTATGGTATGTCCTCTGTGGATGGTATAGTTGGTATCGTATGTATTTTCTGTAAGGCGTGGTTTCTATGGCATGGTTTGTAGATACGGCAGGTACGGTAACGTATTTTGTATTGCATGTATGGTTATGGTTTTTTGTATTGTGTGTATGGGACGGCATGGGGTATGGTATGGGTTATGCTATGGTACTGTGTTGTATGCGTTGCTTTACATTTTGCGTTGTGTTGCCTTTTGCATTGCGTTTACCGTCTGTGTGGTATGGTATGCATGGTGTTTTGTTTTTTATGGTAAGGTGTATTTGGCATCATGCGGTACATACGGTACCTATTGTGTGTATAGTACGCTATTGTACAGTGTTTAGGGTATGGTGTGGTATTTAGAGTATGGTGTTTAGGGTATGGCGTTTAGGGAATGGTATGGTAGGTAGGGCATTTATGTATGGTATGTATTGTTTGGCATGTACGGTATTGTTTGGCATGTGTTCTGTGGTATGTACTGTAAGTGTGGTATGTATTGTGCGGTATCTATAGTATTGTATGGTATGTATGGTGTTGTATGGAATTGTATATCGTATTGTAGCGTATTATAAGTCATATTGCATTTTATGTACTGTGTTCTATGCACCATATTTCATTTACCATGTTCTGGTTTTTGTATGGTATTTCATGTATGGTACGGTATTTCTTGTACAGTATGTATTGTGTTTTATTGTATTGTCTGTATTGTCATGCAGCTTGTACTGTGTTGTATTATGTGGTTTGTATTGTAGGGTTTGTATCGAGTGGTTTTGTATGTTTTGTGTGGCACGTATCGGATGTGTTGTTTTGTCTGTATCGATTTTGTCGATTTTGTCTTCCAGGTGTTGCATGTGTTGTGGTTCCATGTATGGTATTTATTCTATGGTATGTTTTCTATTGTACATGTTGTATTTTGTATTGTATTACATTGTATCTGTTGTATTGTCTTGCGTGTGTTGTGCTGTGCTATATGGTACGTTATTTATTGTATACATTGTCTTGTATGTATTTTATTCTGTTCTGTGTATTGCACTCTACGTATTGTATTGTACTGCAGTTTGTTTTGTACCGTACCTTAGTTTGTATTGTGTACTGTAGTTGGTGTTGTGCTGTGTATTGTATTTCTTATTGTGTTGTGTATTCTAAGTATTGCATGGTATGGTATGGTATTTATCAAATTGCATGTATCGTATTGTATTTATCCTGTTGTATGTATGGGATTCTGTCTTGCATTTAAGGTATTGCACTGTGTTTTCTATTGCATTGTAGGTATTGCACTTTGTATGGCATTGTAGGTATTGCACTTTGTATGGCATTTTATGCCGTGTATTTCATTTTGTGTGGTGTATCGTGTTGTATTGATGCTATTGTATTGAATGTAATATACTGTTTTAAGGCATGTCACGTATGGTGTGCCTTGCATTGCCTGTGTTGTATTGTGTTTATTGGGTCTTCCTTTGTAGTCTATTCTCAGGTATGCATTGTGTGGTCTTTTTTAGCTTTCATGTATTGCATGTCACGTATTGTATTTTGTTCTGTAGCGCATTTTGTTTTGTGGTGTATGTAGTATATTTTCTGTAGTGCAGGCACAGAGCCTTTCTCGGGAGCCACGACCGCCGAGCTCTTCGTGGGAGCCGACATTGCAGAGTGCTGCTTGGGAGCCAGCACTTGGGTGCTTGTCTTGGGAGCCAACCCTGCCAAGTGCAGGTATTGTAACGGATGTTATTTGTTGTTCTGCATCATGAGGTAGTTTTGTTCTTTTATGTCCTGTATTCTCTTGTGTATTCTAGGTGGGTTGTATTTTGTGTTTTATAGGGTCTTGCATTTTCTATTGTATATTGTATTTCGTATTGCATTGTGTATTTTATTGCACTGTGTGTTCTGTGTTTTATGTTGCATGGTATGTAGGGTGCGATATGTATTGTATGGTGTGGTATGCATTTTCTGTATTGTTTTTTATCTATTGTGTTTTATGCCTTGTATTTCGAGCACGGAATTTTATGTAAGGTACTTTTTGTATGGTGCTGCTTGTTTTGTGTAGTATTGTATGTATTGCTTTGGATTTTGCAGTGTCTGTTTTGTATTGTACTGCAGTTTGTTTTGTATTGTGTACTGTATGTATAGTACGGTATGACATTTATTTCACTTAGGGTATTGTAAGTATCGTGTTGTATTGGTCGTATTTTATTATATGTATTGTTTGTACTGTACTCTAGTTTGCGTTGTCTTTTGAATGTATTGCGTTCTATTTTGTAGTGTATTGCATGTGTTTTATTTTGTATTCTATTGGCATTGTATTTTCTCTCTTGTATTTATGTATTGTATGGCATGCTGTTTCTCGTACGGATTGTGTTGTATGGTTTGTAATGGGTTTGGTATTGTCATGTATTTTAATGTCTTTCGTCTTGTATTGTACGGATTGTGTGGGTTGTAGGGCTTGTAATGTATTTTGTATTGGGATGCTTTTTGTATTGGAATGTAGTTTGTCTTGTAATGCAGCATGTATTGTAATGTATGTTGTATGGTATTTTAGGTATGGCATGGCTTGTATTGTACGTTTTGTATGGTATGCTTCCGTATGTATTGGATTGGATAGACTGTGTTTTGTCTTGCATTTCCTTGTGGGTATTGCATGTGTTGTGTTTTCCTGTATGGTAGTTATCGTATTGTTTGTATTGTGTGTATTTAATTGTAGGCATGACATGTAGTGTATTGTATGTATGCTATGTATGGCATGGTCAGTTTTGAAATCTGTGGTATTGTATGTATTGTATCGTGTGTATCATCTTGTATCATATGTATTGTCGTGTACCGTATGTATTGTATCATATGTACCGTGTCGTATTTTATCGTATGTATTGTACGTATAGTATTGGTTTAGTACATGTGGTGTATGGTAATGTATTTCTTGTCTTGCCTTGTCTGGTGTGTGTTGTATTGTTGTAGTTGGTTTTGTACTGTACTGTGTGTAGTGTATGCAGTGTATTGCATGCTGTTTCTTGTATGGTATGTATATATTATTGTAGGGATGGTTGGAATGGTTTGGTATTCATCCTATTGTGTGTACCAGATGGGAGATAGAATATTTTATTGCTTGAATTAGTTTGTATTTTTTACTTAGTATTGTATTTTGTGTTGTATGTATTGGATTATATTTATTGTCATTTGCATTGTGTTTTGTATTGTAAGTATTGTAGTGCAGTTTCTATTGCATTGTGTACTGTGTGTCTGGTGTGGTATAACACTTACCGTACTGTATGTACCCTATTGTATTTTCTGGGTTGTTATTTATCATACTGGATCATTTGTATTGCATTGTTTGTATCATGTTGTATTTTGTATTGCAGTTTGTATTTAGTATTCGATGTTGTATTCTGTGCTTGTATGCTTTGTGTTGCACTTTGTATCGCATTGTGCGGATTGCATTTTGTATCATGTTTTTGGTATTGCATTTCACGTATTGGATTTCATGTCCTGTATGATATTTATTGTACAACACGTATTGCGTTGTATGTATTGTAATGTATTTTGTATTGTAATGTATGATGTGGTTTGTATTGTAGGGTTTCGTATGGATTGTATCGTGCATATTGTGTTTTGCATTCTCCTAGATTGTATGTGTTGTATCTGTTGTATTCTCTTGCGTGCGTGCGTTGCATGGGTTGCGTTGTCCTGTATGGGATGTTACGGTATATATTGTATCGTAGTCATTGTCTTGCGTGTACTTTATTCTATGTATTGCATTCTCTGTATTGTCTGGCACTGTAGCTTGTTTTGTACCGTACCTTAGTTTGTATTGTGTACTGTAGTTTCTGTTGTGCTGTGTATTGTATTTCTTATTGTGTTGTGTATTCTAAGTATTGCATGGTATGGTATGGTATTTATCGAATTGCATGTATCGTATTGTATTTATCCTGTTGTATGTATGGGATTCTGTTTTGCATTTGAAGTATTGCACTGTGTTTTCTATTGCATTGTAGGTATTGCACTTCGTATGGCATTGTAGGTATTGCACTTCGTATGGCATTGTAGGTATTGCACTTTGTATGGCATTTTATGCCGTGTATTTCATTCTGCGTGGTGTATCGTGTTGTATTAGATGCTGTTGTATTGAATGTAATATATTGTTTTAAGGCGTGTCACGTATGGTGTGCCTTGCATTGCCTGTGTTGTATTGTGTTTATTGGATTTTCCTTTGTAGGCTATTCTCTGGTATGCATTGTGTGGTCTTTTTTACCTTTCATGTATTGCATGTCACGTATTGTATTTTGTTCTGTAGCGCATTTTGTTTTGTGGTGTATGTAGTATATTTTCTGTAGTGCAGGCACAGAGCCTTTCTCGGGAGCCGCGACCGCCGAGCGCATCTCGGGAGCCGCGACCGCCGAGCGCATCTCATGAGGCAACCCTGCCAAATGCAGATATTGTAACATATGTTATTTATTGTGTTGTATCATGTGGTGTTTTCGTTACTTTATGTCTTGTGTTCTATTGTTTATTCAATGGTACTGTATTTTGTGTTTTCTTCTGTATTGCATTTTGTATTGTGTATTGCATTTTATATCATATTGTTTATTTTAGTGTGTATTCTGTGGTTTTAGGTTGCGTGGTATGTATGGTGTGGTATGTATTGTATGGTACGTATTGTACTGTACGTACTGTAGTTTTGTATTGTGTATTGTATTGTGTATGTATTTTATGTATTGTATAGTCGTGTTGTATTTGTGTATTGTATTGTGTTGTATTTTGCATTGTCTTGTATGTTAGGCATTTGTGTATTGTGCTTATTGTGTGTATGGTACGTGGAGTATTAGAGTTTGTATTGTGTCGTATGTCTTGTCTTTTCTATTGCATTGTATGTATTGTCTTTTATCTGTTGTGGTTTATCGATTGTATTGTCTGTATTGTATTACAAGAATGGTGCTTCATGGGTGGTATTACAAGAATGGTGTTTTATGGGTGGTATTACAAGTATGGTATTTTATGGGTGATATTTGTGGTGTTGTATTGTAGGTGTGGTGGTGTATTCTGTTATACCTATGCTGATGTCCTTTTGTATGAGAATGTATTTTGCCTTGTGGGGCTTTTTTTATTGTGTTGTATTTTTTATTGCATTTTAGTTTGGATTGTATCGTATGGTTTGTATGTATGGTTTGTTATATATAATGTGTGGTATGTATTGTGTTATATTTTTTATTGCTATATACTGTATGTGTTGTAGGTATTGTATTGTAAGGATTGTCCTGTGTGTATTGTGTTGTATGCATTGTATAGACCTTATTGTACTCTAGGTTGTTTTGTGTTGTGTATTGGTTTTTGTATTGCAGTGTGTATTGTATGTGTTGTATGGTGTTTATCGTATTGTTTGTATTGTATAGTATTCCGTAATTTTTTTTTTGTGCTTTCTATTTTGTCTGGTATGTATTGTATTTTGCACTGTATTTGGCATTGTATATATTGTTTTGTACTGTAGTTTGTTTTGTATTGTGTGTTGTATGTATACTGGTGTGACATTTATTTTATGTAGCGTATGGTCTGTATAGTATTGTAGTGTTTTGTATTGTACTGTGCTTGGTCGGTGGTGCAAATAGTGTATGGCATGCTCGTTCTTGCATGTATTGTGTTGCCCTGTATTTTGTGGTTTGTAATGTATTTGGTATTGGCATGTAGTTTGTACTATATTGTTTCTATTGTGTTTTATTTTGTTGGCTGGATCGTAATGTATTGGTATTGTATGCATTTTGTGTATTGTATTGTATTTTTTGTATTGTAATGGTTTTGGTATTGGAATGTATTTTCTCTTGTAATGCAGCATGTATGATATTGTATGTTTGTCACATTAAAGGGACTGTACTTTCGAAATTTGCCTGTCAGCGTCACTGATTGGTGTATCAGAGCCCCAGCAAAAGGACTTGCGCTGAGCAGACGCACCAAATTCAAAACCAGATATTTTATGGAGAGCGACAGAACCACTCTGCTTGACCACTCTGTCAGTCAAGAAGTTTTTCCTAATCCCCAGTCTAAACCTCCCCTGGTGCAAGTGGAGGCCCTTTCCTCTCATTCTATCCTCTAGTTAGATGGGAGAAGAGACCACCCCCCACCTCCCCCCCCACCCCCTTTCAGGTAACTGTCGAGGGCGATAAGGTCTCCCCTCAGCCTCCTCTTCTCCAGACTGCACAAGCCCCCTGTCCTCAGCCGCTCCTCATAAGACTTAAGGTTAATATTGCTAGCAAACTTGATAGTAATACCACAACCCCGGGATAACTTTCACCCGGAGGGCGAGAGGCGCAGCGCTTACCCAGAGAGGCGTCCCTGCCTGGGGTGGAGGAAGAGAACGCAGCCCCTCGACTGGTCCGCCAGGTATCCAGGTTCTTCTCTCCCAATTTAACAACCCTATTCTCCGTCTTTTATCCCCAAAACTACGTGGTTCCCCCTCTATTTGTGGCGCGTAGCATGATTTGCGTGAAGAGATGAGTGCTGTACTGCTAAATGTTTTAGAACCACAGTACAATATAAACTGCATCATAATACAAAGAACACCACCATGCAAAATACATTATCATACAAAATGCATACAGTAGAGTCCACTACTACTGTGCAAGGCAACCCAAATTACAAGACAAGCCATACGATAAAGAAATTAAAAAGCTAAGAGTAATAAGTATAATGCAATGCAAAATGATATGTAGGACCTACAAGACAATACATACAATGCAATACATTGCCTACCATATAATACCTGCAATACCATACACACCAGAAAAAATTCCAGCAATGCAATCCAATCCAAGCACTACACATCATACTACACAATACATACCACGCATACAATACAATAAATACCGTACACTGCATAAATGACATGCAATACTTTGAATTAATACAACAAGTTAAATACAATAACTACACTACCAGGTCATGGAATACATACAATAAATACCATACGATACTATAAATACCATACCATACCCTACAGCACATACCCTGCTGTACGTACCATATTCCACAACACATACCACACAACCCAGTCCAATGCATAACGTACAATAGATACAACACATACAATACAATACGTGCCATATCATACATACACGCACAACACAAACCAAAGCACTCTACAGAACTATCCGATCCATACAACACGACCCATACAACACCATGCAGCAGCGTTGCGTCCTCGTTAGCACCCACGTGAAGGAGCAGGAGCGGGCCATAGACCAGTATACAAAATACAATGCGCACTACGATGCAAAATACGATACAATCAGATAAATAGCATACCGTACCATACACTACACAACGTGCCAAATACAATACAGTACAAAATTGAATAGAACGCAACACCTACAAAACTCTACACACAATGAATACAATACACTAAGTACCATACACTAGTGTGGTGGTTTAAGCCCAGGAATTTAAGAAGGAATTCATTCACCACTTCCCGTCGGCAGGCGGGTGTTCAGCTATCTGCAGGGAAGCCGGGCTCCATCACGCGTAGCGGTTGCTCGCGAAGACAAACGCCATTACTCCGGATGTCCCCCCCTTCCTTCTTCCTCCCCCAGCTTTACATCCTGAGCATGATGTCATATGGTCTGGAATATCCCTTTGGTCAGTCGGGGTCAGCTGTCCCGGCTGTGTCCCCCCCCAACTTCCCGTGCACCCCCAGCCCACTCGCTGGTGGGGTGGTGGAGGAGCAGAAGAGGCCTTGGTGCTGTGTGAGCCCTGCTCAGCAGTAACTAGAACATCCCTGCTTTATCAACATTGTGTCCAGCCCAAATCCAAAACACAGCCCCATACAATCCAAAACACAGCCCCATACTAGCTGCTATGAAGAAAGTGAACCCTATCCCAGCCAAAACCAGCACAACTGGGGAGAATACAATAAACACCATACTGTTGTAAATAGCAGTCCAGAGACCGAGAAAGGTGGCAATCCTGCACTGTAAAGCACATCCATCAGGAAATACGAAAGAAGCTATAGGGAACAGATTAGCTGATAAAGCAGCTAGGGGAATAGCAAAAAAGAATGCCTTACAAATGGCATTACTTCCCACAAAAAGCATTACACTACCAAAAGAGAAACCAAAATATTTGGAGGAAGATGAGAACTTAGGGAAGTTATTAGACGCAAAAAGGAATTTAGCAGGATGGTGGGTCACAGTTCAGGGACAGGTAGTAATCCCCCCACTTCCGATGAGAGAAATATTGCAGGCAAAACATAAAGTGTCATTGGGGCCCAGAAGCATTAATCACCTTTTTAAAGAGATAGGTGGTGTCTATAAGAATGGTAGAAATGGCTAAAATGATTTCTGCCAAGTGTGAAATTTGTTTGCAAAACAATCCGGTGATAAAGAGAAAAGTTCCAATGGGAACCTTGAAATCGGGAGCGCAACCTGGAGACTATGGCAAATCGATTTTTCAGAATTACCCAGACAAAAGGGGTATCAATACATTCTGGTGGGGGTTGATACTTTTACAGGATGGCCTGAAGCTTTTCCTTGTCGGACCAATCAAGGAAAGGAAGTCCTTAAATGGTTGTTACAAGAAATAATTCCAAGATTTGGGGTACCTATTGGAATATCTTCTGCTGGAGGCCCACATTTTGTTGCCGAAGTAGTACGAAATATTAGTAAAGTTCTGGGAATTACTTGGAATTTACATACCCCCTGGAGGCCTCAATCAAGTGGAAAAATAGAAAGAATGAATCAGACATTAAAAAGGCAAATTAGCAAAATATGTCAGGAGACAAATTGGCTACCACAGTTGGTGACTGGCTAAATTACAACGGCCGTTGCGATCTTCCCTATTGGCTTTAGAAACTAACCAGGGGCTGTTGACAAATACATTACCAAAATGGGAAAAGGTGAATGTGGGAGACCATGAATTGATTATAGATGCACTCGGTGTGGTCCAAGATAACCTGTCTTTGGCTCTCAGTTGCATCCAGGCACAACTGTGGGCACAATCAGTGGCTGCTTCAATCCTAAGAGAAGGGGAAAAAGACACTCTTCCCACCAAGATTCGAAAAATAATTTGAGATAGTGCCATTAATGTAGAGAAAAAACTGCAGTCCTGGTGGAATTTGATAAACTTTACCTACGATCCTGTCACAAGTACAGCCACAACTTTTGTATTAACTCTACGCAATGCTTCAATATATTCGATTTACCCTGTTATTGCATTAGGATTAAATCAGAATGGAACCATACTCTATCCATTTGAGCATGGAGTGTGGGCCCAAAAGGTGGGACAGAAGTGGCAAACTGTGGATTTGGAGTCTTGTGTTGTACGAGAACAACAAGGGTTCATCATATCGTCAGGATATCTGTTTAGATACTGAGCAAAATGTTTGTCATTTTGAGACTCGCCCTGATGAAAACCCCCAAACAGTCATTATATATAGTGGTAAGGGATGTGTATATTTGAGAACAGCTTGTGATTTTATAGCTGTAGATGATGTAGTTATAGATACTAGGAATCACTCAAATTTTTGTGTTTGTAATTTCACTAGAATTACAGGATGTGATTTCTCTTATTTGGCCCCAGTCACATCTCACCAGCTTTTGCAATCTAATTATACCTTAATTCAGGGACTGTTGCCTACACCCATTGGAATGACTCTCACTTTAGTGAAACAATTGCTACAACACCAAGATTTAATCAAAATTTTGAAAAAGGTCAGGGAAAAGGGCCAAAGAACTTTAATAACTGTACACCGCAATGTGAAAGAGATACATCGTGTTTTAGAGAGGGTGGAAAAGGATGCGGAACATAAATGGTGGGACACTCTTTTCAGATGGTCACCTACTGCTACAGGCATCCTAAATAAGTTATGCCACCCTATTGTTGTTCTCCTGATATTGATCCTAATCAGCATTGTTCTATCAGTCATATTATATATTATAAATTGGAGGATGATGAATCGATTAACTCATTTGACATCTGTACTTGAAGCACATAATATGCTTAACTGATTCAAAATGAAAGTATTGAAATAATTTTCAAAACTTTCAAAGGGGGGAACTGTTGCAAATATTCTGATTTTTTTTTAATCCAAATATGATTATATATAGAGAGAAAAGGTTAAATTTAATTAATAAATAAATAAGTTAGGATTGTTAAGTTAGAAACAGTAACCGTAGGAACCTCACCAGGGTGTCGCTGTTCCCTACTGAGGAACTAACAGTAACGAGATGGAACGATGAAGAATTGAATAGAAAAGTCTTGTTGGAGTGCTGTGACAATGTGACCTGATATGCACCAGTGATGCTGCTTGGAAAATTCCTTACTCTTCCCATCTTGATTCCAATATTAAGAATGCCAATCAATAGATACTAATAGAAGTAACCATTGGTTATTCCTAAGTCTGGATATTGATAGAAAAGTATAATCTAGAGAGCGATTAATAAAGATTAAATTATATCTATATTCTGTATAAGGGTAACTAGGTATGATCTATCTCTGATTTAATCATAAACTAGCTATGAACAATGTAGCATTGTGAAGAGGTAGAATTTGCTTGTCAAGAGAATGATAAGTTGTAGGCCTGGTCAGTAAACCCGGGAAAACTTAAGAAGATTCCAAGAATGGGATTTTGCAACCAACCTGAGCATGCGCAAAGATTGGGTTCAACTAAAGGGCACCATGAGGAAGACTATGGACGACCACCAGAGGACCTTAGACGACCACCTGTGTACCTGAAGGCGCATGCGTCACGAGCGTTTACATATATTAATGAGTTCTCGGAAATTGTATGAATATGTTAATTGTTTCTTGGAAAGATGATGACTATGTATATTTTGATTGTCTATAACTTTTGCAGCGGAGAAACTAAGCACGCACACTAGGTGGAGCGATCCCCTGTGCGTCCAGCGCTGCAATAAAGAAGAGCCTGCTCACCTACGTACATTGTGTAGATGAGTTTTTATATTACAGATTTGTAACAACACCATACAATAAAAGGTCTACAATACAAAAAATTCAATACATACAATACCATAGGTTCAAGAAAATAGAATAAGTGCAATATAAAAGACAGTACAACACAAAATAGACTACAACAGGAAATACAACGTAATACATAGAATACAACACACAGAATACATTACATACCATACCAGACAACAGGTACAATAAAATACCATACAGTATATACCATGCAGTTCCATACCAGATGAAATGCAGTACACAGAATAAAATACAGCTCGTACCATGCCGTACCGTACCGTACCATAACATACCATTCCTACACTACAGTACATAGAATGAATCCTGTATCTAAAATGCACACAATACAATAAATACATTTAATATTATAACAAAGCATGCAATACATACAATAAATACCATACGATAACTACCATAACATACAATATATACGATGCCATACAATACGTGCAATGTTAAAAAAACACACACTACATCATGCCACACAATACAAACCATACCATACCATACCATACCATACCATACCATACCATACCATACCATACCATACCATACCATACCATACCATACCACACAATACATGCAATACATACAGTGCAATAAATACCGTACCATACCAAACAGACAAGGTGCAATGCAATAGAAAATGCTGTACACAAGAAAATGCAATAGAATATAAAGTTCAATAGAATACTTACAGTACGATACGCAGGTGCCTTAAAATACAATGCAACACGTACAACACATACAATAGGATACATACAATACCATACATACTCTAAAAGACATACCATACAATACCGTAGCATGCCATATACAAAATACAATAGAGTACAACACAAAATGCAGTGGAATACAAAATACAAAGGAGAATACAATACACCCAGGAGAATACAATACAATTCATGCCATACAATACTAAAACTACCAGACCCTGCCATACAATCCATACCATACCATGCCACATCAATGAATACAAAATACAATACAGTAAGTACAATACAATAAATACAAAAAATACAACATTACAACACATGCAATACAACATTACAATACAACACATACAGTACAATACATACAATGCAATAAACATGTACAAGACAATAAATACCCTCCCGTACACTATATATACACTACACGCAATACAATACATACCATACGATGCAAAATACAATATAAATTATATATATGATACATTAACTGTGATACATCCAATATGATACATCCAATGCGATACATAGCGTCTGTATCAGACCAGACAATAAAATACGTACAATAAACACTTTACCAGAAAAGAGACACCAAACATACAATACGTATAAAACAACGCAATGCAAAATACAATTAAAAAGACAATACGTACAAGACAGTGCGTACTATACCATACATCTACTACCATGGAATACAAACAACAGAATACAAACCAGAAAATACAATCTGTAAAATACATTTTAAAAACCCAATAAAAATAGAGTATACTACAAAATACAGGAAATACAATAAAATACAATAACATATCTCCTGTAATGTATAATGCCGTACACATTACACAAGACATACTAGACCATACAAACAGCGCAATACATACAATATAAAATACAGTCCAAAGCACAGTACAAAATACACTCTATATAAAAAATGCAATACCTACAAAAGACAATACGTACCTTACATACAGTACGATACATAGAAGACAATATGATACACACAAGGCAATCAATACCAAACCGTACTCAGTACAATACAAAACACAACACAGAACAAGCCACAGTACAATGCAAGACACAGAATACAATGCATACCTTACCGTACAATACACACCATACCATAGAATACAGACCATACCATACAGTGCAATGCACGTTACGATACAACACATACAACACACGTACAAACCATGCAACACATACGACGAATGCCATACAGCACACGGCATACAATACACACAATACACACAGTATACAAGAAAATACAATACAAAGTACAACACAACATACGTTGGAATGCACAGTACAAAACAAAACACAATACACTCTAGAGGACATGCAGTAACTACCATAACATACAATACACTACAAAGAATACAATAAATACCAAACCATGCAAACCAACGCAACACATACAACACATACAATATAGACACAATGCAACCCAGACAATACCGTAGGTACCCTGCCCTACAATGCAAACCACAAAACAATATCTACAATACAATAAGGGGAATAAGACAATAGAATAAATAGAATAGGTACACTCCAACACAATGCATACAACACGTACAATGCATAAAACACATGCTACATGTGCAATACGGCCAATGCGTACAATACAGAAAACACAACGCGTGTAGTTCAATCTATGCAATACCCTACAAACGATCCAATAAAGAGCATGCAATACATACCATACCATACAATATGTGCAGCACGTATGATGCCATACAATGCATAGAAAAGCTTAGCATATCGTACAGCACCATACCACTGAAAATACAACGCACAAGCGCAATAAAATACACACAATACAACACAATACCTCCCATACAAAACAAGCAATACCGAAAACAGCAATACAATACAGTAGGATACAAGACATACATGTCGTACAATACATGCCATACCATCCTATAAATACTATACCATACTACACACTACATACAATTTATGTAAATACAATATATAGTACTAATACAATGTACAAAATACATGCAATAAGGACCATACCATACCATGGAATACATACCGAGCTGTATAATAAACACTATACGATACACACCATACCATAAAATACAAGCAATGCCCAAAAAGGCAATAAACACAAAGACAATACAAACAGTACATACCATACCCTACAACACAACGCATACAATCCATACACTACAACACTATACAAAATACAGTAAAAAATACAACCTATCGCATACAATGCACACAAGACAATGCAATACAAACTACTGTACGAAATACAATACAATACAAAGACAGTACAAAAACCATTACTCTAGAAAATACAATACAATATGAGATACAACACAAAACACATTCCATACAATGCAGACAATACAATACACACAATACAGGTACATAAATTACAATACATACCATATCATACCATACGGACAATCGACAGTACAATACAAAATCCAACACACAATACAAATCAAACTGGAGCACAAAACAATTCTTACAATACAATACATACAACACGATACATACAATACAAACCGGACCGGACCATACATTGCAATACGATACATGCATTTGATACAACACGCCATACGTACGATACATACCATGCAATAAAGACAATACCATACAATATATACAATACCATACAACCCATACCATACCGTACAATACACAGAATGCACAATACACTACAATATGCAATACAATACACGGTACAAAATACAATACACACCATAATACAATACAATACAATAATATTTAGAAATCCTAAAATAAGAAAATACCATACGATGTAAAACAATGCAAAAAACCCAAGAACATGCATTACATAAACTGCAGTCCAATACCTACAATATGGTACGTACAATACAACATACAATACAAACCAATGTACAATATAATACCTACTATTCATACAAGATGTAGAATACGTACCATACCCTACAAGACAACACATGCAATACAGAGAGTACCCGTGGGCAGGTCCCAGCCGATTCTGTAGCTGGTATTGATAATGCAGTTTCAAGAACTTTGATGGTAAAAGGGTGAGGATAGCAACGCCACCCGTCCTGTTAGTAACACTGCAACTTTTCCTGCAGTTTTCCTGCATTTACTTGATTTGGATAATTGGATTTGGGGGGCTGGGAGCCCTTGAGGGCTGGCGCATGCCCCAGCTGATGGCCCAATGCTGGTTTGGCTGTCCCCCGAGGCACTCTGCAGGGTCACCGACGCGGTGCTGGCCTCT
Source organism: Gavia stellata (assembly GCF_030936135.1). Taxonomy (NCBI): domain Eukaryota; kingdom Metazoa; phylum Chordata; class Aves; order Gaviiformes; family Gaviidae; genus Gavia; species Gavia stellata. Next base: position 52,009,948 of record NC_082637.1, read on the forward strand.
TGTTGGCTGGAGAGGCCTCGGTGCTGCTGGCCCTCCTCTTTGGGGGTCGCTGTGGCCGCCTAAGGGAGCGTTCAGTGCCCTGGCTGGAAGTGGAGGGCCCGGGCACAGCCTCCCCTGCCTCCTCTGGGGGCTCTTCTTGCTCTGCAGGGGTGGCAATGGGAGCAGAGAAGTGGCTGCCGGGACCCCCACCAATGGCAGCAGATGAGGTGCCGGGGAGCTCGTCCGTGCTGGATCTTGCCGGGCTGGTGGAGGGGGCTGGGCTGGGGGCAAGAGACCCTCCTGGGGAGGCAGCGGGGCCTGAGGCACGCGTGGGGCTGCCCTCCTGCCCCACGGCAGCACGGGCGTCCTGCCCGCCCCGCAGATGACGGGCCTCCCTGCTGCGCCGTCGCAGCTCTCTCCCGACGTTGCTCTGGATGCCCGTGGCAGTGCCCTCCAGCACGGCTGCCTCCAACACCCCGTTGCCAAAGATCTCCTCCGTCTCCTGACGGACCCAGGACTGCAGGGTCTGGAGGAGCGTTGGGTTGCTCTGGAAATGGTTCATCCAGTTTGGGGGCTGGAGGCCGCCCACAGCACCCCTGAGCACCCCTTCTGCAGCCCACCGTTGGGGTGCTCTGGGTTGATGGAGGTTGTGGGTGGCTGGGCGGCTGGGAGCTCCTCCCGCCTGGCGGACGATGACGGAAGATGGCACGGATGGTGTGACGACGTGCTCCAGGTAGTCATCGTCCGCCCGCACCGAGTGCAGGATGGAGAGGATCTTCCTCTTGCAGAGGGGGCACTCGGGCTTGCTCTCAGCCCACCGCAGGATGCACGGGTAGCAGAAGCGGTGGAGGCATGGCATCACAAAGCTGGCCTCCTCCCAGCTGTCCAGGCAGATGGGACAGCGGTCGTCCAGCTCCGTGGCCATGCTCTCCACTCGCTGCGGTGGGCTGGGGGGAGCCGACGATGACGAGTCGCTCCCTCTCACGAGGGCTGCAGCAGCGGGTATCATGCAAGAAAAGGAAGAGAGGCCACGGTCACTGGCCGGCTTGGGGAGGGGTGGAAGAAATGCCCAGGTCCCTCCTGAAGGAAACCCTCCCAGCTCCCCAGGGTGAAGTTTCCCCACCCAGCTCACCGCTGCTGCTGCGAGCGCGCCTCCTGGGTGCCCCGGCTGCCTCCACCTGGCAGGGCCGGGGAAAATCCTTTGAAGGCTCTGGGGTCGGGTACTGAGAGCTGCAAGGAGCAACTCCCCGAGCACGACACCAGCACCAAGGCCTTGCTCAACACCCCACACCTCGCCGACTGCTCAGCTGGAGTGCTGGCACCAGGGTGAGCAGGGTGAGCCTTGGATTCCTGGTCACATTCCGTGGCTTGGGGACGTCACAGTCCAGCGCCAGGTGACATTAGAGCCTCTTGCTCAGAGAAGTCTCCGTCCATCCCTTGGTGACAACAGAACCCGTCGCTCAGGGACTCCCTGACATCAGAAGCCATCGCGCAGGGGCATCACAACTGGCCGTCCTCGCCCACGGCGCTCGCCCCGGCAGCGCTGCAGCCCCAGCACACGCGTCTGGGGTTACCGCAGAGCCAGTGCCCACTCCATCCCCCCATCTCTTGGCTTGTGTTCGGCATCGCTGTTTCATGCCAGTCACTGAGGCCTCGGTCGTGTCAGTGGTATGGTGCTGTACGATATGCTAAGCTTTTCTATGCATTGTATGGCATCATACGTGCTGCACATATTGTATGGTATGGTATGTATTGCATGCTCTTTATTGGATCGTTTGTAGGGTATTGCATAGATTGAACTACACGCGTTGTGTTTTCTGTATTGTACGCATTGGCCGTATTGCACATGTAGCATGTTTTTTATGCATTGTACGTGTTGTATGCATTGTGTTGGAGTGTACCTATTCTATTTATTGTATTGTCTTATTCCCCTTATTGTATTGTAGATATTGTTTTGTGGTTTGCATTGTAGGGCAGGGTACCTACGGTATTGTCTGGGTCGCATTGTGTCTATATTGTATGTGTTGTATGTGTTGCGTTGGTTTGCATGGTTTGGTATTTATTGTATTCTTTGTAGTGTATTGTATGTTATGGTAGTTACTGCATGTCCTCTAGAGTGTATTGTGTTTTGTGTTGTACTGTGCATTCCAACGTATGTTGTATTGTACTTTGTATTGTATTTTCTTGTATACTGTGTGTATTGTGTGTATTGTATGCCGTGTGCTGTATGGCATGCGTCGTATGTGTTGCATGTTTTGTACGTGTGTTGTATGTGTTGTATCGTAACGTGCATTGCACTGTATGGTATGGTCTGTATTCTATGGTATGGTGTGTATTGTACGGTAAGGTATGCATTGTATTCTGTGTCTTGCATTGTACTGTGGCTTGTTTTCTGTTGTGTTTTGTATTGTACTCAGTACGGTTTGGTATTGATTGCCTTGTATGTATCATATTGTCGTCTATGTATCGTACTGTATGTAAGGTACGTATTGTCTTTTGTAGGTATTGCATTTTTTATATAGAGTGTATTTTGTACTGTGCTTTGGACTGTATTTTATATTGTATGTATTGCGCTGTTTGTATGGTCTAGTATGTCTTGTGTAGTGTGTACGGCATTATACATTACAGGAGATATGTTATTGTATTTTATTGTATTTCCTGTATTTTGTAGTATACTCTATTTTTATTGGGTTTTTAAAATGTATTTTACAGATTGTATTTTCTGGTTTGTATTCTGTTGTTTGTATTCCATGGTAGTAGATGTATGGAATAGTACGCACTGTCTTGTACGTATTGTCTTTTTAATTGTATTTTGCATTGCGTTGTTTTATATGTATTGTATGTTTGGTGTCTCTTTTCTGGTAAAGTGTTTATTGTACGTATTTTATTGTCTGGTCTGATACAGACGCTATGTATCGCATTGGATGTATCATATTGGATGTATCACAGTTAATGTATCATATATATAATTTATATTGTATTTTGCATCGTATGGTATGTATTGTATTGCGTGTAGTGTATATATAGTGTACGGGAGGGTATTTATTGTCTTGTACATGTTTATTGCATTGTATGTATTGTACTGTATGTGTTGTATTGTAATGTTGTATTGCATGTGTTGTAATGTTGTATTTTTTGTATTTATTCTATTGTACTTACTGTATTGTATTTTGTATTGATTGATGTGGCATGGTATGGTATGGATTGTATGGCAGGGTCTGGTAGTTTTAGTATTGTATGGCATGAATTGTATTGTATTCTCCTGGGTGTATTGTATTCTCCTTTGTATTTTGTATTCCACTGCATTTTGTATTGTACTCTATTGTATTTTGTATATGGCATGCTACAGTATTGTATGGTATGTCTTTTAGAGTATGTATGGTATTGTATGTATCCTATTGTATGTGTTGTACGTGTTGCATTGTATTTTAAGGCACCTGCGTATCGTACTGTAAGTATTGTATTGTACTTTATATTCTATTGCATTTTCTTGTGTATAGCATTTTCTATTGCATTGCACCTTTTGTTGTCTGTTTGGTATGGTACGGTATTTATTGTACTGTATGTATTGCATGTATTGTGTGGTATGGTATGGTATGGTATGGTATGGTATGGTATGGTATGGTATGGTATGGTATGGTATGGTATGGTTTGTATTGTGTGGCATGATGTAGTGTGTGTTTTTTTAACATTGCACGTATTGTATGGCATCGTATATATTGTATGTTATGGTAGTTATCGTATGGTATTTATTGTATGTATTGCATGCTTTGTTATAATATTAAATGTATTTATTGTATTGTGTGCATTTTAGATACAGGATTCATTCTAGGTACTGTAGTGTAGGAATGGTATGTTATGGTACAGTACGGTACGGCATGGTACGAATTGTATTTTATTCTGTGTACTGCATTTCATCTGGTATGGAACTGCATGGTATATACTGTATGGTATTTTATTGTATCTGTTGTCTGGTATGGTATGTAATGTATTCTGTGTGTTGTATTCTATGTATTACGTTGTATTTCCTGTTGTAGTCTATTTTGTGTTGTACTGTCTTTTATATTGCACTTATTCTATTTTCTTGAACCTATGGTATTGTATGTATTGAATTTTTTGTATTGTAGACCTTTTATTGTATGGTGTTGTTACAAATCTGTAATATAAAAACTCATCTACACAATGTACGTAGGTGAGCAGGCTCTTCTTTATTGCAGCGCTGGACGCACAGGGGATCGCTCCACCTAGTGTGCGTGCTTAGTTTCTCCGCTGCAAAAGTTATAGACAATCAAAATATACATAGTCATCATCTTTCCAAGAAACAATTAACATATTCATACAATTTCCGAGAACTCATTAATATATGTAAACGCTCGTGACGCATGCGCCTTCAGGTACACAGGTGGTCGTCTAAGGTCCTCTGGTGGTCGTCCATAGTCTTCCTCATGGTGCCCTTTAGTTGAACCCAATCTTTGCGCATGCTCAGGTTGGTTGCAAAATCCCATTCTTGGAATCTTCTTAAGTTTTCCCGGGTTTACTGACCAGGCCTACAACTTATCATTCTCTTGACAAGCAAATTCTACCTCTTCACAATGCTACATTGTTCATAGCTAGTTTATGATTAAATCAGAGATAGATCATACCTAGTTACCCTTATACAGAATATAGATATAATTTAATCTTTATTAATCGCTCTCTAGATTATACTTTTCTATCAATATCCAGACTTAGGAATAAACAATGGTTACTTCTATTAATATCTATTGATTGGCATTCTTAATATTGGAATCAAGATGGGAAGGGTAAGGAATTTTCCAAGCAGCATCACTGGTGCATATCAGGTCACATTGTCACAGCACTCCAACAAGACTTTTCTATTCAATTCTTCATCGTTCCATCTCGTTACTGTTAGTTCCTCAGTAGGGAACGGCGACACCCTGGTGAGGTTCCTATGGTTCTTGTTTCTAACTTAACAATCCTAACTTATTTATTTATTAATTAAATTTAACCTTTTCTCTCTCTATATAATCATATTTGGATTAAAAAAAAATCAGAATAATTGCAACAGTTCCCCCCTTTGAAAGTTTTGAAAATTATTTCAATACTTTCATTTTGAATCAGTGAAGCATATTATGTGCTTCAAGTACAGATGTCAAATGAGTTAATCGATTCATCATCCTCCAATTTATAATATATAATATGACTGATAGAACAATGCTGATTAGGATCAATATCAGGAGAACAACAATAGGGTGGCATAACTTATTTAGGATGCCTGTAGCAGTAGGTGACCATCCGAAAAGAGTGTCCCACCATTTATGTTCCGCATCCTTTTCCACCCTCTCTAAACCACGATGTATCTCTTTCACATTGCGGTGTACAGTTATTAAAGTTCTTTGTCCCTTTTCCCTGACCTTTTTCAAAATTTTGATTAAATCTTGGTGTTGTAGCAATTGTTTCACTAAAGTGAGATTCATTCCAACGGGTGTAGGCAACAGTCCCTGAATTAAGGTATAATTAGATTGCAAAAGCTGGTGAGATGTGACTGGGGCCAAATAAGAGAAATCACATCCTGTAATTCTAGTGAAATTACAAACACAAAAATTTGAGTGATTCCTAGTATCTATAACTACATCATCTACAGCTATAAAATCACAAGCTGTTCTCAAATATACACATCCCTTACCACTATATATAATGACTGTTTGGGGGTTTTCATCAGGGCGAGTCTCAAAATGACAAACATTTTGCTCAGTATCTAAACAGATATCCTGACCTCTGATTGTATTACCTTCACAGATGAACCCTTGTTGTTCTCGTACAACACAAGATTCCAAATCCACAGTTTGCCACTTCTGTCCCACCTTTTGGGCCCACACTCCATGCTCAAATGGATAGAGTATGGTTCCATTGTGATTTAATCCTAATGCAATAACAGGGTAAATCGAATATATTGAAGCATTGCGTATAGTTAATACAAAAGTTGTGGCTGTACTTGTGACGGGATCGTAGGTAAAGTTTATCAAATTCCACCAGGACTGCAGTTTTTTCTCTACATTAATGGCACTATCTCAAATTATTTTTCAAATCTTGGTGGGAAGAGTGTCTTTTTCCCCTTCTCTTAGGATTGAAGCAGCCACTGATTGTGCCCACAGTTGTGCCTGGATGCAACTGAGAGCCAAAGACAGGTTATCTTGGACCACACCGAGTGCATCTATAATCAATTCATGGTCTCCCACATTCACCTTTTCCCATTTTGGTAATGTATTTGTCAACAGCCCCTGGTTAGTTTCTAAAGCCAATAGGGAAGATCGCAACGGCCGTTGTAATTTAGCCAGTCACCAACTGTGGTAGCCAATTTGCCTCCTGACATATTTTGCTAATTTGCCTTTTTAAAGTCTGATTCATTCTTTCTATTTTTCCACTTGATTGAGGCCTCCAGGGGGTATGTAAATTCCAAGTAATTCCCAGAACTTTACTAATATTTCGTACTACTTCGGCAACAAAATGTGGGCCTCCAGCAGAAGATGTTCCAATAGGTACCCCAAATCTTGGAATTATTTCTTGTAACAACCATTTAAGGACTTCCTTTCCTTGATTGGGCCGACAAGGAAAAGCTTCAGGCCATCCTGTAAAAGTATCAACCCCCACCAGAATGTATCGATACCCCTTTTGTCTGGGTAATTCTGAAAAATCGATTTGCCAATAGTCTCCAGGTTGTACTCCCGATTTCAAGGTTCCCATTGGAACTTTTCTCTTTATCACCGGATTGTTTTGCAAACAAATTTCACACTTGGCAGAAATCATTTTAGCCATTTCTACCATTCTTATAGACACCACCTATCTCTTTAAAAAGGTGATTAATGCTTCTGGGCCCCAATGACACTTTATGTTTTGCCTGCAATATTTCTCTCATCGGAAGTGGGGGGATTACTACCTGTCCCTGAACTGTGACCCACCATCCTGCTAAATTCCTTTTTGCGTCTAATAACTTCCCTAAGTTCTCATCTTCCTCCAAATATTTTGGTTTCTCTTTTGGTAGTGTAATGTTTTTTGTGGGAAGTAATGCCATTTGTAAGGCATTCTTTTTTGCTATTCCCCTAGCTGCTTTATCAGCTAATCTGTTCCCTATAGCTTCTATCGTATTTCCTGATGGATGTGCTTTACAGTGCAGGATTGCCACCTTTCTCGGTCTCTGGACTGCTATTTACAACAGTATGGTGTTTATTGTATTCTCCCTAGTTGTGCTGGTTTTGGCTGGGATAGGGTTCACTTTCTTCATAGCAGCTAGTATGGGGCTGTGTTTTGGATTGTATGGGGCTGTGTTTTGGATTTGGGCTGGACACAATGTTGATAAAGCAGGGATGTTCTAGTTACTGCTGAGCAGGGCTCACACAGCACCAAGGCCTCTTCTGCTCCTCCACCACCCCACCAGCGAGTGGGCTGGGGGTGCACGGGAAGTTGGGGGGGGACACAGCCGGGACAGCTGACCCCGACTGACCAAAGGGATATTCCAGACCATATGACATCATGCTCAGGATATAAAGCTGGGGGAGGAAGAAGGAAGGGGGGGACATCCGGAGTAATGGCGTTTGTCTTCGCGAGCAACCGCTACGCGTGATGGAGCCCAGCTTCCCTGCAGATAGCTGAACACCTGCCTGCCGACGGGAAGTGGTGAATGAATTCCTTCTTTTGCTTTGCTTTGCTTCTCCGCGCAGTGTTTTGTGCTCTACCTATTAAACTGTTTTTATCTCAGCCCACGAGTTTTCTCACTTTTCCTCTTCTGATTCTCTCCCCCACCCCACCTGGGGGGAGTGAGTGAGCGGCTGTGTGGTGCTTAGTTGCCAGCTGGGCTTAAACCACCACACTAGTGTATGGTACGGAGTGTATTGTATTCATTGTCTGTAGAGTTTTGTAGTTGTTGCGTTCTACTGAATTTTGTACTGTATTGTATTTGGCACGTTGTGTAGTGTATGGTACGGTATGCTATTTATCTGATTGTATCGTATTTTGCATCGTAGTGAGCGTTGTATTTTGTATACTGGACTATGGCCCGCTCCTGCTCCTTCACGTGGGTGCTAACGAGGACGCAACGCTGCTGCATGGTGTTGTATGGGTCGTGTTGTATGGATGGGAGACTTCTGTAGAGTGCTTTGGTTTGTGTTGTGCGTGTATGTAGGGTATGGCACGTATTGTATTGTATGTGTTGTATCTATTGTACGTTACGCATTGGACTGGGTTGCGTGGTATGTGTTGCGGAGTATGGTACGTACAGCACGGTATGTGCTGTAGGGTATGGTATGGTATTTATAGTATCGTATGGTATTTATTGTATGTATTCCATGACCTGGTACTGTAGTTACTGTATTTTACTTGTTGTATTAATTCAAAGTATTGCATGTCGTTTAGGCAGTGTACGGTATTTATTGTATTGTATGCGTGGTATGTATTGTGTAGTATGATGTGTAGTGCTTGGATTGGATTGCATTGCTGGAATTTTTTCTGGTGTGTATGGTATTGCAGGTATTATATGGTAGGCAATGTATTGCATTAGACGTATTGTCTTGTAGGTACTACATATCATTTTGCATTGCATTGTACGTATTACTCTTAGCTTTTTAATTTCTTTATCGTATGGCTTATCTGGTACTTTGGGTTGCCATGCACAGTAGTAGTGGACTCTACTGTATGTATTTTGTATGATAATGTATTTTGCATGGTGGTGTTCTTTGTATTGTGATGCAGTTTATATTGTACTGTAGTTCTTAAACATTTAGCAGTATAGCACTCGTCTCTTCACGCAAATCATGCTACGCGCCACAAATAGAGGGGGAACCATGTAGTTTTGGGGATAAAAGACAGAGAATAGGGTTGTTAAATTGGGAGAGAAGAACCCGGATACCTGGCGGACCAGTCGAGGGGCTGCGTTCTCTTCCTCCACCCCAGGCAGGGACGCCTCTCTGGGTAAGCGCTGCGCCTCTCGCCCTCCGGGTGAAAGTTATCCCGGGGTTGTGGTATTACTATCAAGTTTGCTAGCAATATTAACCTTAAGTCTTATGAGGAGCGGCTGAGGACAGGGGGCTTGTGCAGTCTGGAGAAGAGGAGGCTGAGGGGAGACCTTATCGCCCTCGACAGTTACCTGAAAGGGGGTGGGGGGGAGGTGGGGGGTGGTCTCTTCTCCCATCTAACTAGAGGATAGAATGAGAGGAAAGGGCCTCCACTTGCACCAGGGGAGGTTTAGACTGGGGATTAGGAAAAACTTCTTGACTGACAGAGTGGTCAAGCAGAGTGGTTCTGTCGCTCTCCATAAAATATCTGGTTTTGAATTTGGTGCGTCTGCTCAGCGCAAGTCCTTTTGCTGGGGCTCTGATACACCAATCAGTGACGCTGACAGGCAAATTTCGAAAGTACAGTCCCTTTAATGTGACAAACATACAATATCATACATGCTGCATTACAAGAGAAAATACATTCCAATACCAAAACCATTACAATACAAAAAATACAATACAATACACAAAATGCATACAATACCAATACATTACGATCCAGCCAATAAAATAAAACACAATAGAAACAATATAGTACAAACTACATGCCAATACCAAATACATTACAAACCACAAAATACAGGGCAACACAATACATGCAAGAACGAGCATGCCATACACTACCAAGCACCACCGACCAAGCACAGTACAATACAAAACACTACAATACTATACAGACCATACGCTACATAAAATAAATGTCACACCAGTATACATACAACACACAATACAAAACAAACTACAGTACAATACAATATATACAATGCCAAACACAGTGCAAAATACAATACATACAAGACAAAATAGAAAGCACAAAAAAAAAATTACGGAATACTATACAATACAAACAATATGATAAACACCATACAACACATACAATACACACTGCAATACAAAAACCAATACACAACACAAAACAACCTAGAGTGCAATAAGGTCTATACAATGCATACAACACAATACACACAGGACAATCCTTACAATACAATACCTACAACACATACAGTATATAGCAATAAAAAATATAACACAATACATACCACACATTATATATAACAAACCATACATACAAACCATACGATACAATCCAAACTAAAATGCAATAAAAAATACAACACAATAAAAAAAGCCCCACAAGGCAAAATACATTCTCATACAAAAGGACATCAGCATAGGTATAACAGAATACACCACCACACCTACAATACAACACCACAAATACCACCCATGAAGCACCATTCTTGTAATACCACCCATGAAGCACCATTCTTGTAATACAATACAGACAATACAATCGATAAACCACAACAGATAAAAGACAATACATACAATGCAATAGAAAAGACAAGACATACGACACAATACAAACTCTAATACTCCACGTACCATACACACAATAAGCACAATACACAAATGCCTAACAGACAAGACAAAATGCAACACAAAATACAGGAGACAACACGAGAAATGCAACACAATAAATACCAAACCATACAAGACAACACATACAACACAGACAACAGAAAATACAATCCAATACAAACTCCCATGCCAGAAAGTATGACAAATACGATACGATAAATGCAGTGGAATGCAAAATACAACACAATACAACAATACACAAATACAACACTACTATACAATACATAAAATACATACACAATACAATACACAATACAAAACTACAGTACATACAGTACAATACATACCATACAATACATACCACACCATACATACCACGCAACCTAATACTACAGAATACACACCAAAATAAACAATATGATATAAAATGCAATACACAATACAAAATGCAATACAGAAGAAAACACAAAATACAGTACCATTGAATAAACAATAGAATACAAGACATAAAGTAACAAAAACACCACACGATACAACACAATAAATAACATATGTTACAATATCTGCATTTGGCAGGGTTGCCTCATGAGATGCGCTTGGCGGTCGCGGCTCCAGAGACGCGCTCGGCGGTCGCGGCTCCCGAGAAAGGCTCTGTGCCTGCACTACAGAAAATATACTACATACACCACAAAACAAAATGCGCTACAGAACAAAATACAATACGTGACATGCAATACATGAAAGGTAAAAAAGACCACACAATGCATACCTGAGAATAGCCTACAAAGGAAAATCCAATAAACAAAATACAACACAGGCAATGCAAGGCACAGCATACGTGACATGCCTTAAAACAGTATATTACATTCAATACAACAGCATCCAATACAACACGATACACCACGCAGAATGAAATACACGGCATAAAATGCCATACAAAGTGCAATACCTACAATGCAATAGAAAACACAGTGCAATAATTGAAATGTAAAATAGAATCCCATACATACAACAGGATAAATACAATACGATACATGCAATTCGATAAATACCATACCATACCATGCAATACTTAGAATACACAACACAATAAGAAATACAATACACAGCACAACACCAACTACAGTACACAATACAAACTAAGGTACGGTACAAAACAAGCTACAGTGCAAGACAATACAGAGAATGCAATACATAGAATAAAGTACAATGACTACGATACAATATATACCGTAACATCCCATACAGGACAACGCAACCCATGCAACGCACACAGGCAAGAGAATACAACAGTTACAACACATACAATGTAGGAGAATGCAAAACACAATATGCACGATACAATCCATACAACAGTTACAACACATACAATGTAGGAGAATGCAAAACACAATATGCACGATACAATCCATACGAAACCCTACAATACAAACCATATCATACATTACAATACAAAATACATTACAATACATACAACGCAATACGTGTTGTACAATAAATATCATACAGGACATGAAATCCAATACGTGAAATGCAATACCAAAAACATGATACAAAATGCAATCCGTACAATGCGATACAAAGTGCAACACAAAGCATACAAGCACAGAATACAACATCGAATACTAAATACAAACTGCAGTACAAAATACAACATGATACAAACAATGCAATACAAATGATCCAGTATGATAAATAACAACCCAGAAAATACAATAGGGTACATACAGTATGGTAAGTGTTATACCACACCAGACACACAGTACACAATGCAATAGAAACTGCACTACAATACTTACAATACAAAACACAATGCAAATTACAATAAATAAAATCCAATACATACAACACAAAATACAATACTAAGTAAAAAATACAAACTAATTCAAGCAATAAAATATTCTATCTCCCATCTGGTACACACAATAGGATGAATACCAAACCATTCCAACCATCCCTACAATAATATATACATACCATACAAGAAACAGCATACAATACACTGCATACACTACACACAGTACAGTACAAAACCAACTACAACAATACAACACACACCAGACAAGGCAAGACAAGAAATACATTACCATACACCACATGTACTAAACCAATACTATACGTACAATACATACGATAAAATACGACACGGTACATATGATACAATACATACGGTACACGACAATACATATGATACAAGATGATACACACGATACAATACATACAATATCACAGATTTCAAAACTGACCATGCCATACATAGCATACATAGAATACACTACATGTCATGCCTACAATTAAATACACACAATACAAACAATACGATAACTACCATACAGGAAAACACAACACATGCAATACCCACAAGGAAATGCAAGACAAAACACAGTCTATCCAATAAAATACATACGGAAGCATACCATACAAAACGTACAATACAAGCCATGCCATACCTAAAATACCATACAACATACATTACAATACATGCTGCATTACAAGACAAACTACATTCCAATACAAAAAGCATTACATTACAAAATACATTACAAGCCCTACAACCCACACAATCCGTACAATACAATACGAAAGACATTAAAATACATGACAAAACCAAACCCATTACAAACCATACAACACAATCCGTACGAGAAACAGCATGCCATACAATACATAAATACAAGAGAGAAAATACAATGCCAATAGAATACAAAATAAAACACATGCAATACACTACAAAATAGAACGCAATACATTCAAAAGACAACGCAAACTAGAGTACAGTACAAACAATACATATAATAAAATACGACCAATACAACACGATACTTACAATACCCTAAGTGAAATAAATGTCATACCGTACTATACATACAGTACACAATACAAAACAAACTGCGGTACAATACAAAACAGACACTGCAAAATCCAAAGCAATACATACAATACTACACAAGACAAGCAGCACCATACAAAAAGTACCTTACATAAAATTCCGTGCTCGAAATTCAAGGCATAAAACACAATAGATAAAAAACAATACAGAAAATGCATACCACACCATACAATACATATCGCACCCTACATACCATGCAACATAAAACACAGAACACACAGTGCAATAAAATACACAATGCAATACGAAATACAATATACAATAGAAAATGCAAGACCCTATAAAACACAAAATACAACCCACCTAGAATACACAAGAGAATACAGGACATAAAAGAACAAAACTACCTCATGATGCAGAACAACAAATAACATCCGTTACAATACCTGCACTTGGCAGGGTTGGCTCCCAAGACAAGCACCCAAGTGCTGGCTCCCAAGCAGCACTCTGCAGTGTCGGCTCCCACGAAGAGCTCGGCGGTCGTGGCTCCCGAGAAAGGCTCTGTGCCTGCACTACAGAAAATATACTACATACACCACAAAACAAAATGCGCTACAGAACAAAATACAATACGTGACATGCAATACATGAAAGCTAAAAAAGACCACACAATGCATACCAGAGAATAGCCTACAAAGGAAAACCCAATAAACACAATACAACACAGGCAATGCAAGGCACACCATACGTGACACGCCTTAAAACAGTATATTACATTCAATACAATAGCATCAATTAAACACGATACACCACACAAAATGAAATACACGGCATAAAATGCCATACAAAGTGCAATACCTACAATGCAATAGAAAACACAGTGCAATACCTTAAATGCAAGACAGAATCCCATACATACAACAGGATAAATACAATACGATACATGCAATTTGATAAATACCATACCATACCATGCAATACTTAGAATACACAACACAATAAGAAATACAATACACAGCACAACACCAACTACAGTACACAATACAAACTAAGGTACGGTACAAAACAAACTGCAGTACAATACAATACATAGAGTGCAATACACAGAACAGAATAAAATACATACAAGACAATGTATACAATAAATAACGTACCATATAGCACAACACAACACATGCAAGACAATACAACACATACAATGTAATACAATACAAAATACAACATGTGCAATACAAAACATACCATAGAATAAATACCATACATGGAACCACAACACATGCAACACCTGGAAGACAAAATCGACAAAATCGATACAGACAAAACAACACATCCGATACGTGCCACACAAAACATACAAAACCACTCGATACAAACCCTACAATACAAACCACATAATACAACACAGTACAAGCTGCATGACAATACAGACAATACAATAAAACACAATACATACTGTACAAGAAATACCGTACCATACATGAAATACCACACAAAAACCAGAACACGGTAAATGAAATATGGTGCATAGAACACAGTACATAAAATGCAATATGACTTATAATACGCTACAATACGATATACAATTCCATACAACACCATACATACCATACAATACTATAGATACCGCACAATACATACCACACTTACAGTACATGCCACAGAAAATACACAAAAACACAAAATACAATCCAATACAAAGCACAATACGTACCGTACAGCCTATAGCCCTCCAGCCAAGACCTCCACTTGTGGGACTCATTCCACCAAGGCTCGCAAACACCAATGAATCCACAAGAGAACAGAAGACATGTCGTACGTACTCTTGTACAAAAGAGCGTCCGATACTGCAGCGCAATACAAAACAAGCTAAAGTACAATACCAGCCATACAACACATGAGTTAAGAAGCCACGAACGCAATGCAATACAGTACTATCCCATCCATGCAACACGACACACGCACCACCGCGCAGCAGCGTTGCGACCTCAGGAGCACCCACCTGAAAGAGCAGGAGCGGGCCACGGTCCGAAGGCCGCACTAAGCTCGTCAGCCGGCTGGCGACGTCCCTGCTTCGGGCCCCAGGGAGGCAGCACGCTTCCCTGAAAAGAGGCTCCGGTCTGCACAGGGGTGCCTCCCTCCCGCCCCGGCGGCAGTCACCGATGACCATAACTCGCCCTTCCCTTCTTTCTTCTCGGCGCTGCTCTTAATGCAGCTCTCGAGGCGCGGGCTTGGTCGCTCTGACCTGGGCCAGAGTGCTGGCACAGCTTCCTCCCCTTCTGCCTCCTGACGCGCTTCCTCTACCACACCCAGGGCCTCCTCCCGATTCCCTCAAGGGATCCCAGAGGCTGAGGAGGGCCTCCTCTTCCAGCTCCGTGCAGTAACCTGCTGCCACCCCTCCCTACCCCTCCCTTGGGCCTTCCTCCCGGCACAAAAACGGATCCGGGGCCTGCCCCGCTGCTCGAGGCCACGCTGAGCCGGCTGCTGCGGACCAGAGGCGGCAGAGCACAGCTCCCTTGCTCCATCTCCCCCTCGGACGCTCCTCAGCCCGCCCGCCTCCTCCTGCAGCTCGGCCACCGGGCAGAGCCCTGCCGCCACCTGGGCGCACCCCCCACAGGCTCGCTTGCTGTCGCCCTCCACCCCCAGCAGCAGCCCCGCGCGCACCCCACAGCCTGACACCTGGGCGGGCGGTCGCCTGCTGGGACAGGCGCTCTGGCAGTGTGGCTGCAGGGGCTCTGCCGGGCGCCGGCAGCGCCGGGGAAGCGGCTTTCTGCCCGCTGCCGCGCGCCGCCGCGCCCGGTGGCATCAACCGCCTCGGTTGTTTCGGCCCGCTTCAATCTCCCGCGCGGCCGGGCGCAGGCGCCGTCCGTTGCTGGCGCGTCCAATCAGCGGGCCGGGCCCCGCGGCTCGGGGCCCGCCCCCTGCTGCGGCCTCGGCTCTTCGGCCTGGGGGAGGCCTCGCGCGGCCCGCGCCGCCGCTGCCGGGCCCCGCCGCCGCCCTCCGCCGCTGCCGCCCTCCGCCGCCGCTGCCGGGCCCCGCCGCCGCCCTCCCCCGCCGCTGCCGGGTTCCGCCGCCGCCCTCCACCGCCGCTGCCGGGCCCCGCCGCCGCCCTCCGCCGCCGCTGCCGGGCCCCGTAAGGCGAAGAAGGGCCCTGCTGAGCCGGAGACGTATATACCATACAGTGTATACCATACAGTACCATACCATACAGAACGCAGTACAGGCAATAACATACAATTCATACCACACCATACAGTACACTACATACCATACCATACCATACCATACCATACCATACCATACCATACCATACCATACCATACCATACCATAGAATGCATACCATCCAATTCAAGACATAAAATACCATACACCACATACACATAGAATTTATACTCTATCTATATCTATTTCACACGCATTACAAAAAATAGATTTAATACTTTAACATACCATGCAATACATGCAATACAACAAATACCGTAGAATAACTACCATACCATCGAATAACTACCATGCCATACAATACATACAATGTAAAAACCCCATATCATACAGGAGACACCATACGACACAAAACATACTGTGCCACACCGTACCATACCATCCCATCCCATCCCATCCCATCCTGTACATTAAATACCATACCATACCAAACAGGCAAGACGCAATGCAATAGGAAATGCAATAGACAAGAAAATGCAATGGAATATAAAGTACAAAACAACGTTTACAGTACGATACGCAGGTGCCTTAAAATACAATGCAACACGTACAACACATACCGTAGGATACATACATACTCTAAAAGACATACAATACTGTAGAATGCCATGTACAAAATACAATAGAGTACACTACAAAATGCAATCGAATACAAAATACAAAGGAGAATACAATACACACAGGAGAATACAGAACAATTCATGCAATACAATAGAAAACCTACCAGATCCTGCCATACAATCCTTACCATACCATGCCATATCATTCAATACAAAATACAATACAATAAATACAAAAAAAAATGCAAAATTTACAACACATGCATTACAACATTACAATACAACACATACAGTACAATACGTACGATGCAATTAATGCGTACAAGTCAATAAATACCATCCCGTACACTATATAAAATACAAACCACAAAACAATATATATAATAAAGGGAAGACAATACAGACAATACAATAGTTAGAATAGATACAGTACAACACAATGCATACAACGCATAAAATATATAAGATACATACCAAATGTACAATACGTACAATGCACACAATACAGAAAACACAACACGTGTAGTACAGTCTATGCCATACCCTACACACAATCCAATAAAGAGCATGCAATACATACCATACCATACAATATGTGCAGCACGTATGATGCCATACAATGCATAGAAAAGCTTAGCCTATCGTACAGCACCATACCACTGAAAATACAACGCACAAGCGCAATAAAATACACACAATACAACACAATACCTCCCATACAAAACAAGCAATACCGAAAACAGCAATACAATACAATACAGTAGGATACAAGACATACATGTCGTACAATACATGCCACACCATCCTATAAATACTATACCATACTACACACTACATACAATTTATGTAAATACAATATATAGTACTAATACAATGTACAAAATACATGCAATAAGGACCATACCATACCATGGAATACATACCGAGCTGTATAATAAACACTATACGATACACACCATACCATAAAATACAAGCAATGCCCAAAAAGGCAATAAACACAAAGACAATACAAACAGTACATACCATACCCTACAACACAACGCATACAATCCATACACTACAACGCCATACAAAATACAGTACAAAATACAACCTATCGCATACAATGCACACAAGACAATGCAATACAAACTACCGTACGAAATACAATACAATACAAAGACAGTACAAAAACCATTACTCTAGAAAATACAATACAATACGAGATACAACACAAAACACATTCCATACAATGCAGACAATACAATACACACAATACAGGTACATAAATTACAATACATACCATATCATACCATACGGACAATCGACAGTACAATACAAAATCCAACACACAATACAAATCAAAGTGGAGCACAAAACAATTCTTACAATACAATACATACAACACGATACATACAATACAAACCGGACCAGACCGGACCATACATTGCAATACGATACATGCATTTGATACAACACGCCATACGTACGATACATACCATGCAATAAAGACAATACCATACAATATATACAATACCATACAATCCATACCATACCGTACAATACACAGAATGCACAATACACTGCAATATGCAATAGAATACACAGTACAAAATACAATACACACCATAATACAATACAATACAATAATATTTAGAAATCCTAAAATAAGAAAATACCATACGATGTCATACAATGCAAAAAACCCAAGAACATCTTAAGATACAGTGCAACACATACAATAGCATAAATACCATACGGTACAATAAAACACAACACATACAGTACATAGATTACAATGTAATCCAAAACACGCTACAAGAAATAAAATGCAGTGCAACACCTACAGTATATACATTGGAATGCAATGCAATATATACAAAACCGTAAATACCATAGAACACAACAGATACAAAATACAATGCAATACAAAATACCATAAAAATTCAATATATGCTCTACAATAAAAGACACAATGCATATAGGACAGTCCATACCATACCATACGATAAAATAGATATAGTACAAGACATAGAATTAATACAATGTATAAAACGCATACAATACATATAATTAATCCAACACGTAAAATAGATAAAATACCATAAATACAAGAATTAGCATACCATTCCATGAAATGCATACAATACAATAGAATAAATACCATACGATACCGTACCATACAATACAATGCAGTAGAGTACGCGGAAGACCTGTATGAACCATTCCCACGCCTCTTTTTCATGTCGATGCCCCATGCCTCTCAGTGCCTTAAAAAGAGACATTTGGACAATGCCCTTCGTAATGGGCTTCAACTGCTGGTCAGCCCTGGAGAGATCAGGCAGTTGGACTGCGCGATTGTTGTAGGTCCCTCCCAACTAGAAATAAACTATCCTATCCTATCTGTATCCTATGCTATCCTATCCTATGCTATCCTACCCTATGCTACCCTATCCTATGCTATCCTATCCTGTCCTATGCTATCCTATGCTATGCTGTGCTATGTTATGCTATGCTAAGCTGTGCTAAATAAATGTGGAAGCTGCTGAACCAAATGAAACCAGAAAGTCAAAACCTTCTGGAAGCTGTTACACCTTTGGAAAACTGTGCTGTATTGCCCACGTGCAACGCTTGCTCTTGCAGGACGCCAGCGAGCATCCCTTCACGGGCGTGTGACAGTTGTGCTCTGGGTTGTGGCCACTCAGGTCTTGAAGACCTGCAGGCTCAGGGATCCCACAACCTCTCTGGACAACCCACTCCAGTGCTCCACGATCCTCACAGGGATTTTGGTTTTTCTTCCTTCTCTGCAGCCTGAACCTCTCTAGTTTCAGGAGGTGCCACCGTCTCCGCCCCTCCCATCAGGCAGTGCTGGGAAGAACCTGTCCCCATCCCCTTCCCCATAGGCACTGGGGTGTGCTGTGAGGTGCCCCGGTGCCTTCTCTGCTCCATGCTGAACCAGCCCCAGACCCACAGACCCTCCTTGCCTCCCCTGAGCCCCTCTGCTCTATCAACCTGTCTCCGGGACCCCAAAGAGGACGTAGTGCCTACATGAGGCCTGATGGGTGCTGAGCAGAGGGGATGGCTCATCCTTGTGCCTTCTGCTAGGGGAGAGAGGCAGCAGAAGTCCTGCCAGAGCGAGCCAAGTGCTGCCTATGAGGCCGCGTGGGAGGAAGCAGGGGAGCCCCGAGGGCTGGCCAGCAATGCTGGAGAGTGGGGAGAGGCTGTGGGACTTTGTCCTGCAGCCTCCCAGGGAGGCACGAGGTGCTACCGAGTGAAGCCTCTTGCCGTATGTGCCTGGAGATGTCTGCCATGGCGAGAGCGACCTGACGGAGCCCTGGGAAGACACGGACGAGGCCTCAGTGACTGGCATGAAACAGCGATGCCGAACACAAGCCAAGAGATGGGGGGATGGAGTGGGCACTGGCTCTGCGGTAACCCCAGACGCGTGTGCTGGGGCTGCAGCGCTGCCGGGGCGAGCGCCGTGGGCGAGGACGGCCAGTTGTGATGCCCCTGCGCGATGGCTTCTGATGTCAGGGAGTCCCTGAGCGACGGGTTCTGTTGTCACCAAGGGATGGACGGAGACTTCTCTGAGCAAGAGGCTCTAATGTCACCTGGCGCTGGACTGTGACGTCCCCAAGCCACGGAATGTGACCAGGAATCCAAGGCTCACCCTGCTCACCCTGGTGCCAGCACTCCAGCTGAGCAGTCGGCGAGGTGTGGGGTGTTGAGCAAGGCCTTGGTGCTGGTGTCGTGCTCGGGGAGTTGCTCCTTGCAGCTCTCAGTACCTGACCCCAGAGCCTTCAAAGGATTTTCCCCGGCCCTGCCAGGTGGAGGCAGCCGGGGCACCCAGGAGGCGCGCTCGCAGCAGCAGCGGTGAGCTGGGTGGGGAAACTTCACCCTGGGGAGCTGGGAGGGTTTCCTTCAGGAGGGACCTGGGCATTTCTTCCACCCCTCCCCAAGCCGGCCAGTGACCGTGGCCTCTCTTCCTTTTCTTGCATGATACCCGCTGCTGCAGCCCTCGTGAGAGGGAGCGACTCGTCATCGTCGGCTCCCCCCAGCCCACCGCAGCGAGTGGAGAGCATGGCCACGGAGCTGGACGACCGCTGTCCCATCTGCCTGGACAGCTGGGAGGAGGCCAGCTTTGTGATGCCATGCCTCCACCGCTTCTGCTACCCGTGCATCCTGCGGTGGGCTGAGAGCAAGCCCGAGTGCCCCCTCTGCAAGAGGAAGATCCTCTCCATCCTGCACTCGGTGCGGGCGGACGATGACTACCTGGAGCACGTCGTCACACCATCCGTGCCATCTTCCGTCATCGTCCGCCAGGCGGGAGGAGCTCCCAGCCGCCCAGCCACCCACAACCTCCATCAACCCAGAGCACCCCAACGGTGGGCTGCAGAAGGGGTGCTCAGGGGTGCTGTGGGCGGCCTCCAGCCCCCAAACTGGATGAACCATTTCCAGAGCAACCCAACGCTCCTCCAGACCCTGCAGTCCTGGGTCCGTCAGGAGACGGAGGAGATCTTTGGCAACGGGGTGTTGGAGGCAGCCGTGCTGGAGGGCACTGCCACGGGCATCCAGAGCAACGTCGGGAGAGAGCTGCGACGGCGCAGCAGGGAGGCCCGTCATCTGCGGGGCGGGCAGGACGCCCGTGCTGCCGTGGGGCAGGAGGGCAGCCCCACGCGTGCCTCAGGCCCCGCTGCCTCCCCAGGAGGGTCTCTTGCCCCCAGCCCAGCCCCCTCCACCAGCCCGGCAAGATCCAGCACGGACGAGCTCCCCGGCACCTCATCTGCTGCCATTGGTGGGGGTCCCGGCAGCCACTTCTCTGCTCCCATTGCCACCCCTGCAGAGCAAGAAGAGCCCCCAGAGGAGGCAGGGGAGGCTGTGCCCGGGCCCTCCACTTCCAGCCAGGGCACTGAACGCTCCCTTAGGCGGCCACAGCGACCCCCAAAGAGGAGGGCCAGCAGCACCGAGGCCTCTCCAGCCAACAAGAGGCCAGCACCGCGTCGGTGACCCTGCAGAGTGCCTCGGGGGACAGCCAAACCAGCATTGGGCCATCAGCTGGGGCATGCGCCAGCCCTCAAGGGCTCCCAGCCCCCCAAATCCAATTATCCAAATCAAGTAAATGCATGGAAACCACAGAAGAAGTCGCACCGTTACTAACAGGAGAGGTGGTGTTGCTATCCTCGCCCTTTTTGGCCTTGTTGCGGGGAGGGGTGGCATGTTGACACCGAGGGCTCCTTCTACGCATGCCAGGTACTGTTCCCTTGTTCCCCACGAAGGCAAGTGCTGCCCAGCTCCAGGCCTGCATCTCTGCACCTGCTCCCGGGGCAGATGTTTCCAGATGGAGGGTCTCCAGGGCCAGCCCGTGCCCCATCGCTCATCATGTCCTGGGGCTCTGCTCTCCTACCAGCCTGCACTGCTGGCTGCAGCCTTGCTATGGCGGCACCCAAATCCCTCCTCCTGCACCGACTCACAACTCGGTGCTGCACTCTGCATCAACCTAGCGTCGTACCCTGCCAAGGCAGGAGCTCCAAGAACTTCAACAAGGGGAAGCGCAAAGTCCTGCACGTGGGGAGGGACAACCCCAGGCACGAGCACACACCAGCACATGGGGCGGGCTGCCCGGCCGGAAAGCAACCTGGGAAAGGTGACACCATGCTGCTGCCATCGAGCACAGCCTTTCTTCCAACCATGCTGCGCTTGCCGAACTCTTCCAACAGTCTCGCTCCCTCCAGATGTGAAACTGTACTCGTACATCGATGATATTCTGATTGGAGGGACCTCCCCTGAAAAAGCGGGGGGAGCAGCAGGAGCAGTATGGCAAGCATTACACGAAGCAGAAGTTGAGATCCCACCCGAGAAATGTCAGGAACCAAGCAGAGAAGTAAAATTCTTAGGTGCTTGGTGGATTGCAGGTAGTGCAGCGATTCCACCGGACACCCTAAGTAAAAGAGAACAATTGCAGATGCCCCAATCTAGGAAGGAATTACAACAGCTTATGGATACTTTTGGGTGCTGGAGGAAACACGTACCTGTTTGATTTGCGATCATTGCTCGCCTGCTCTCCTCGCTTTTACGAAAAGGAAAACCCTAGAAATGGAACTCAGAACATGAAGAGGCAGCCGGAACTCTGATGCAGGAATTAAAGACATATCAGGCCGTCCCCATGTGCCCGAAGATGAGCCGGCGGGGAAGACGACCGGCCTGGCTGAGCAGAGAGCTTTGGACGGAACTCCGGGAAAAAAGAGAGTTTATGACCTTTGGAAGAAGGGGCAGGCAACTCAGGAGGACTTCACGGATGCTGCGAGGTTTTGCGGGGAGAAAATTACAAGGGCCAAAGCCCAGCTAGAACTTAACCTGGCGCCTGCCGTAAAAGGCAACAAAAAATGTTGCTGTAAATACATTAGCAACAAAAGGAGGGCTAAGGAGAATCTTCGTCCTCTCCTGGACGCGTCAGGAAACATAGAGACAAAGGATGAGGAAAAGGCTGAGGTACTTAATGCCTTCTTTGCCTCAGTCTTTAAGAGTAAGACGAGCTGTCCTCCGGGTCCCCAGCCCCCTGAGCTGGAAGATAGGGGCGGGGAGCAGAATGAAGCCCCCACAATCCAAGGGGAAATGGTTAGCGTCCTGCTACACCACTTAGACACACCCAAGTCTCTGGGACCGGATGGGATCCACCCAAGGGTCCTGAGGGAGCTGGCAGAAGAGCTCACCAAGCCACTTCCCATCATCTACCAGCAGTTGTGGCTAGCTGGGGAGGTCCCAGTTGACTGGAGGTTAGCAAATGTGAGGCCCCGGAGGAGGCCTGGGAGGCTGTGCCCGGGCCCTCCACTTCCAGCTGGGGCAGTGAACGCTCCCCTGGGGGGTGTGCTGGTTTTGGCTGGGGTAGAGTTAATTTTCTTCATAGCAGCTAGTATGGGGCCATGTTTCGCATTTGTGCTGGAAACAGTGCTGATAAAGCAGGGATGGTTTTGTTCCTGCTGAGCAGTGCTTACCCCGAGTCAAGGCCCCTTCTGCTCCTCCACCACCCCACCAGCGAGTGGGCTGGGGGTGCACAAAAAGTTGGGAGGGGACACAGCCGGGACAGCTGACCCCGACTGACCAAAGGGATATTCCAGACCGTATGGTGTCATGCTCAGCATATAAAGCTGGGGGAAGAAGAAGGAAGGTGGGGACACTCGGAGTAATGGCGTTTCTCTTCCCAAGCAACCGTTACGCGTGATGGAGCCCGGCTTTCCTGGAGATGGCTCAACACCCGCCTGCCGATGGGAAGTGGTGAATGACGTCCTTGTTTTGCTTTGCTTGCCTGCGCGGCTTTTGCTTTCCCTATCAAACGGTCTTTACCTGAACCCACCAGTCTTCTCACTTTCACTCTGCTGATTCTCTCCCCCATCGCACCTGGGGGGAGTGAGCGAGCGGCTGTGTGGTGCCTAGTTGCCAGCTGGGCTTAAACCACAACAGTGCCTTGGGGGGCCACAGCGACCCTCGAAGAGGAGGGCCAGCAGCACCGAGGCCTCTCCAGCCAACAAGAGGCCAGCACCACGTCAGTGATCCTGGAGGGTGCCTCGGGGGATGGCCAAACCAGGACTGGGCCATCAGCTGGGGCGTGCGCCAGCCCTCAAGGGCTCCCAGCCCCCCAAATCCAATTATCCAAATCAATTAAGTGCAGGAAAAAGTTGCAGTGTTACTAACAGGACAGGTGGCGTTGCTATCCTCACCCTTTTACCATCAAAGTTCTTGAAACTGCATTATCAATACCAGCTACAGAATCGGCTGGGACCTGCCCACGGCTACTCTCTGTATTGCATGTGTTGTCTTGTAGGGTATGGTACGTATTCTACATCTTGTATGAATAGTAGGTATTATATTGTACATTGGTTTGTATTGTATGTTGTATTGTACGTACCATATTGTAGGTATTGGACTGCAGTTTATGTAATGCATTGTATTGTAAGTATCGCATTTTAGACCTTCTATTGCATTCTATTGTTTATTGTAGTTTCTGTATTTTATTGTATGCATTGCTGTATGTCTACATTGCTCCATGTACTGTATGAAGCGTATTGAATGCAATACGCTTTTACTCATGCCGTTCAGAATTCTTGAGGGGGTCCTCAGGGGTCTCGGGGGGGCGTTTGCTTGTGTCCGCTACTTAAACTTGCTTCTTGCGCCTGCGCGGTTCTTTCTCATCTCATTATGCTCAGTCCTGGCCTTGAGAACCAGCTCTTCACCAGTTTTTGTCTTTAAGCTCCTCTTTCCCTGCACCCAGTACCTACAGTCCTGGGCTACTTCGGCAATTGCCCACATTGCATCTGTCAAGAGCGTCAGCTAACTACCAAATTATTTCAAAACATGGTCCCTATGTTATCAGTATGCAATCTCTCGTGCGTATTGTATTCTGCACTGTACGCATGGCATTGTGTGTATCGTATTGTACGTAATGGATGTGGTGTCCAGTGTGGTATTTGCTGCACTGTATTGTAACGTCTTCTCTTGTAACGTAACGCATGGGGCATCGACATGAAAAAGAGGCGTGGGAATGGTTCATACAGGTCTTCCGCGTACTCTACTGCATTGTAGTGTATGGTACGGTATTGTATGGTATTTATTCTATTGTATTGGATGCATTTCATGGAATGGTATGCTAATTCTTGTATTTGTGGTATTTTATCTATTTTACATGTTGGATTAATTATATGTATTGTATGCGTTTTATACATTGTATTAATTCTATGTCTCGTACTATATCTATTTTATCGTATGGTATGGTATGGACTGTCCTATATGCACTGTGTCTTTTATTGTAGAGTATATATTGAATTTTTATGGTATTTTGTATTGCATTGTATTTTGTATCTGTTGTGTTCTATGGTATTTACGGTTTTGTATATATTGCATTGCATTCCAGTGTATATATTGTAGGTGTTGCATTGCATTTTATTTCTTGTAGCGTGTTTTGGATTACATTGTAATCTATGTACTGTATGTGTTGTGTTTTACTGTACCGTATGGTATTTATGCTATTGTATGTGTTGCACTGTATCTTAAGATGTTCTTGGGTTTTTTGCATTGTATTACATCGTATGGTATTTTGTTATTTTAGGATTTCTAAATATTATTATATTGTATTGTATTATGGTGTGTATTGTATTTTGTACAGTGTATTGTATTGCATATTGCAGTGTATTGTGCATTCTGTGTATTGTACGGTATGGTATGGATTGTATGGTATTGTATATATTGTATGGTATTGTCTTTACTGCATGGTATGTATCGTACGTATGGCGTGTTGTATCAAATGCATGTATCGTATTGCAATGTGTGGTACGGTCCGGTACGGTTTGTATTGTATGTATCGTGTTGTATGTATTGTATTGTAAGAATTGTTTTGTGCTCCAGTTTGATTTGTATTGTGTGTTGGATTTTGTATTGTACTGTCGATTGTCCGTATGGTATATGGTATGTATTGTAATTTATGTACCTGTATTTTGTGTATTGTATTGTCTGCATTGTATGGAATGTGTTTTGTGTTGTATCTCGTATGTACTGTATTTTCTAGAGTAATGGTTTTTGTACTGTCTTTGTATTGTATTGTATTTTGTACAGTAGTTTGTATTGCATTGTCTTGTGTGCATTGTACGCGATAGGTTGTATTTTGTACTGTATTTTGTATGGCGTTGTAGTGTATGGATTGTATGCGTTGTGTTGTAGGGTATGGTATGTACTGTTTGTATTGTCTTTGTGTTTATTGCCTTTTTGGGCATTGCTTGTATTTTATGGTATGGTGTGTATCGTATAGTGTTTATTATACAGCTCGGTATGTATTCCATGGTATGGTATGGTCCTTATTGCATGTATTTTGTACATTGTATTAGTACTATATATTGTATTTACATAAATTGTATGCAGTGTGTAGTATGGTATAGTATTTATAGGATGGTGTGGCATGTATTGTACGACATGTATGTCTTGTATCCTACTGTATTGTATGGGAGGTATTGTGTTGTATTGTGTGTATTTTATTGCGCTTGTGCGTTGTATTTTCAGTGGTATGGTGCTGTACGATAGGCTAAGCTTTTCTATGCATTGTATGGCATCATACGTGCTGCACATATTGTATGGTATGGTATGTATTGCATGCTCTTTATTGGATCGTTTGTAGGGTATTGCGTAGATTGAACACGTGTTGTGTTTTCTGTATTGTGTTCATTGTACGTATTGTACATTTGGTATGTATCTTATATATTTTATGCATTGTATGCATTGTGTTGTACTGTATCTATTCTATTTATTGTAGTGTCTGTATTGTCTTCCCTTTATTGCATATATTGTTTTGTGGTTTGTATTTTATATAGTGTACGGGATGGTATTTATTGACTTGTACGCATTTATTGCATCGTACGTATTGTACTGTATGTGTTGTATTGTAATGTTGTAATGCATGTGTTGTAATTTTTGCATTGTATTTTTTGTATTTATTGTATTGTATTTTGTATTGAATGATATGGCATGGTATGGTAAGGATTGTATGGCAGGATCTGGTAGGTTTTCTATTGTATTGCATGAATTGTTCTGTATTCTCCTGTGTGTATTGTATTCTCCGTTGTATTTTGTATTCGATTGCATTTTGTAGTGTACTCTATTGTATTTTGTACATGGCATTCTACAGTATTGTATGTCTTTTAGAGTATGTATGTATCCTACGGTATGTGTTGTACGTGTTGCATTGTATTATAAGGCACCTGCGTATCGTACTGTAAACGTTGTTTTGTACTTTATATTCCATTGCATTTTCTTGTCTATTGCATTTTCTATTGCATTGCATCTTGCCTGTTTGGTATGGTATGGTATTTAATGTACAGGATGGGATGGGATGGTACGGTACGGCATGGCACAGTATGTTTTGTATCATATGGTGTCTCCTGTATGATATGGGGTTTTTACATTGTACGTGTTGTATGGCATGGTAGTTATTCTATGGTATGGTAGTTATTCTACGGTATTTGTTGTATTGCATGGTATGTTAAAGTATTAAATCTATTTTTTGTAATGCGTGTGAAATAGATATAGATAGAGTATAAATTCTATGTGTATGTGGTGTATGGTATTTTATGTCTTGAATTGGATGGTATGCATTCTATGGTATGGTATGGTATGGTATGGTATGTAGTGTACTGTATGGTGTGGTATGGTATGAATTGTATGTTATTGCCTGTACTGCGTTCTGTATGGTATGGTACTGTATGGTATACACTGTATGGTATATACGTCTCCGGCTCAGCACGGCCCTTCTTCGCCTTACGGGGCCCGGCAGCGGCGGCGGAGGGCGGCGGCGGGGCCCGGCAGCGGCGGCGGAGGGCGGCGGCGGCGTAACCCGGCAGCGGCGGAGGGCGGCGGCGGGGCCCCGCAGCGGCGGCGGAGGGCGGCGGCGGGGCCCCGCAGCGGCGGCGGAGGGCGGCGGCGGGGCCCCGCAGCGGCGGCGGAGGGCGGCGGCGGGGCCCCGCAGCGGCGGCGGAGGGCGGCGGCGGGGCCCGGCAGCGGCGGCGGAGGGCGGCGGCGGGGCCCGGCAGCGGCGGCGGAGGGCGGCGGCGGCGTAATCCGGCAGCGGCGGAGGGCGGCGGCGGGGCCCCGCAGCGGCGGCGGAGGGCGGCGGCGGGGCCCCGCAGCGGCGGCGCGGGCCGCGCGAGGCCTCCCCCAGGCCGAAGAGCCGAGGCCGGAGCAGGGGGCGGGCCCCGAGCCGCGGGGCCCGGCCCGCTGATTGGACGCGCCAGCAACGGACGGCGCCTGCGCCCGGCCGCGCGGGAGATTGAAGCGGGCCGAAACAACCGAGGCGGTTGATGCCACCGGGCGCGGCGGCGCGCGGCAGCGGGCAGAAAGCCGCTTCCCCGGCGCTGCCGGCGCCCGGCAGAGCCCCTGCAGCCACACTGCCAGAGCGCCTGTCCCAGCAGGCGACCGCCCGCCCAGGTGTCAGGCTGTGGGGTGCGCGCGGGGCTGCTGCTGGGGGTGGAGGGCGACAGCAAGCGAGCCTGTGGGGGGTGCGCCCAGGTGGCGGCAGGGCTCTGCCCGGTGGCCGAGCTGCAGGAGGAGGCGGGCGGGCTGAGGAGCGTCCGAGGGGGAGATGGAGCAAGGGAGCTGTGCTCTGCCGCCTCTGGTCCGCAGCAGCCGGCTCAGCGTGGCCTCGAGCAGCGGGGCAGGCCCCGGATCCGTTTTTGTGCCGGGAGGAAGGCCCAAGGGAGGGGTAGGGAGGGGTGGCAGCAGGTTACTGCACGGAGCTGGAAGAGGAGGCCCTCCTCAGCCTCTGGGATCCCTTGAGGGAATCGGGAGGAGGCCCTGGGTGTGGTAGAGGAAGCGCGTCAGGAGGCAGAAGGGGAGGAAGCTGTGCCAGCACTCTGGCCCAGGTCAGAGCGACCAAGCCCGCGCCTCGAGAGCTGCATTAAGAGCAGCGCCGAGAAGAAAGAAGGGAAGGGCGAGTTATGGTCATCGGTGACTGCCGCCGGGGCGGGAGGGAGGCACCCCTGTGCAGACCGGAGCCTCTTTTCAGGGAAGCGTGCTGCCTCCCTGGGGCCCGAAGCAGGGACGTCGCCAGCCGGCTGACGAGCTTAGTGCGGCCTTCGGACCGTGGCCCGCTCCTGCTCTTTCAGGTGGGTGCTCCTGAGGTCGCAACGCTGCTGCGCGGTGGTGCGTGTGTCGTGTTGCATGGATGGGATAGTACTGTATTGCATTGCGTTCGTGGCTTCTTAACTCATGTGTTGTATGGCTGGTATTGTACTTTAGCTTGTTTTGTATTGCGCTGCAGTATCGGACGCTCTTTTGTACAAGAGTACGTACGATATGTCTTCTGTTCTCTTGTGGATTCATTGGTGTTTGCGAGCCTTGGTGGAATGAGTCCCACAAGCGGAGGTCTTGGCTGGAGGGTTATAGGCTGTACGGTACGTATTGTGCTTTGTATTGGATTGTATTTTGTGTTCTGTGGCATGTACTGTAAGTGTGGTATGTATTGTGCGGTATCTATAGTATTGTATGGTATGTATGGTGTTGTATGGAATTGTATATCGTATTGTAGCGTATTATAAGTCACATTGCATTTTATGTACTGTGTTCTATGCACCATATTTCATTTACCATGTTCTGGTTTTTGTATGGTATTTCATGTATGGTACGGTATTTCTTGTACAGTATGTATTGTGTTTTATTGTATTGTCTGTATTGTCATGCAGCTTGTACTGTGTTGTATTATGTGGTTTGTATTGTAGGGTTTGTATCGAGTGGTTTTGTATGTTTTGTGTGGCACGTATCGGACGTGTTGTTTTGTCTGTATCGTATTTTGTCGATTTTGTCTTCCAGGTGTTGCATGTGTTGTGGTTCCATGTATGGTATTTATTCTATGGTATGTTTTCTGTTGTACATGTTGTATTTTGTATTGTATTACATTGTATGTGTTGTATTGTCTTGCGTGTGTTGCGTTGTGCTATATGGTACGTTATTTATTGTATACATTGTCTTGTATGTATTTTATTCTGTTCTGTGTATTGCACTCTACGTATTGTATTGTACTGCAGTTTGTTTTGTACCGTACCTTAGTTTGTATTGTGTACTGTAGTTGGTGTTGTGCTGTGTATTGTATTTCTTATTGTGTTGTGTATTCTAAGTATTGCATGGTATGGTATGGTATTTATCGAATTGCATGTATCGTATTGTATTTATCCTGTTGTATGTATGGGATTCTGTCTTGCATTT
The DNA here is from genome assembly GCF_030936135.1 of Gavia stellata. Lineage (NCBI taxonomy): Eukaryota > Metazoa > Chordata > Aves > Gaviiformes > Gaviidae > Gavia > Gavia stellata. The sequence continues at coordinate 52,040,663 of NC_082637.1, forward strand.
AAGGTATTGCACTGTGTTTTCTACTGCATTGTAGGTATTGCACTTTGTATGGCATTGTAGGTATTGCACTTTGTATGGCATTTTATGCCGTGTATTTCATTTTGTGTGGTGTATCGTGTTGTATTAGATGCTATTGTATTGAATGTAATATACTGTTTTAAGGCATGTCACGTATGGTGGCCTTGCATTGCCTGTGTTGTATTGTGTTTATTGGGTTTTCCTTTGTAGGCTATTCTCTGGTATGCATTGTGTGGTCTTTTTTACCTTTCATGTATTGCATGTCACGTATTGTATTTTGTTCTGTAGCGCATTTTGTTTTGTGGTGTATGTAGTATATTTTCTGTAGTGCAGGCACAGAGCCTTTCTCGGGAGCCACGACCGCCGAGCTCTTCGTGGGAGCCGACATTGCAGAGTGCTGCTTGGGAGCCAGCACTTGGGTGCTTGTCTTGGGAGCCAACCCTGCCAAGTGCAGGTATTGTAACGGATGTTATTTGTTGTTCTGCATCATGAGGTAGTTTTGTTCTTTTATGTCCTGTATTCTAGTGGGTTGTATTTTGTATTTTATAGGGTCTTGCATTTTCTATTGTATATTGTATTTCGTATTGTATTGTGTATTTTATTGCACTGTGTGTTCTGTGTGTTATGTTGCATGGTATGTAGGGTGCGATATGTATTGTATGGTGTGGTATGCATTTTCTGTATTGTTTTTTATCTATTGTGTTTTATGCCTTGAATTTCGAGCACGGAATTTTATGTAAGGTACTTTTTGTATGGTGCTGCTTGTTTTGTGTAGTATTGTATGTATTGCTTTGGATTTTGCAGTGTCTGTTTTGTATTGTACCGCAGTTTGTTTTGTATTGTGTACTGTATGTATAGTACGGTATGACATTTATTTCACTTAGGGTATTGTAAGTATCGTGTTGTATTGGTCGTATTTTATTATATGTATTGTATTGTTTGTACTGTACTCTAGTTTGCGTTGTCTTTTGAATGTATTGCGTTCTATTTTGTAGTGTATTGCATGTGTTTTATTTTGTATTCTATTGGCATTGTATTTTCTCTCTTGTATTTATGTATTGTATGGCATGCTGTTTCTCATACGGATTGTGTTGTATGGTTTGTAATGGGTTTGGTATTGTCATGTATTTTAATGTCTTTCGTCTTGTATTGTACGGATTGTGTGGGTTGTAGGGCTTGTAATGTATTTTGTATTGGGATGCTTTTTGTATTGGAATGTAGTTTGTCTTGTAATGCAGCATGTATTGTAATGTATGTTGTATGGTATTTTAGGTATGGCATGGCTTGTATTGTACGTTTTGTATGGTATGCTTCCGTATGTATTGTATTGGATAGATTGTGTTTTGTCTTGCATTTCCTTGTGGGTATTGCATGTGTTGTGTTTTCCTGTATGGTAGTTATCGTATTGTTTGTATTGTGTGTATTTAATTGTAGGCATGACATGTAGTGTATTCTATGTATGCTATGTATGGCATGGTCAGTTTTGAAATCTGTGGTATTGTATGTATTGTATCGTGTGTATCATATGTATTGTCGTGTACCGTATGTATTGTATCATACGTACCGTGTCGTATTTTATCGTATGTATTGTACGTATAGTATTGGTTTAGTACATGTGGTGTATGGTAATGTATTTCTTGTCTTGCCTTGTCTGGTGTGTGTTGTATTGTTGTAGTTGGTTTTGTACTGTACTGTGTGTAGTGTATGCAGTGTATTGCATGCTGTTTCTTGTATGGTATGTATATATTATTGTAGGGATGGTTGGAATGGTTTGGTATTCATCCTATTGCGTGTACCAGATGGGAGATAGAATATTTTATTGCTTGAATTAGTTTGTATTTTTTACTTAGTATTGTATTTTGTGTTGTATGTATTGGATTTTATTTATTGTCATTTGCATTGTGTTTTGTATTGTAAGTATTGTAGTGCAGTTTCTATTGCATTGTGTACTGTGTGTCTGGTGTGGTATAACACTTACCGTACTGTATGTACCCTATTGTATTTTCTGGGTTGTTATTTATCATACTGGACCATTTGTATTGCATTGTTTGTATCATGTTGTATTTTGTATTGCAGTTTGTATTTAGTATTCGATGTTGTATTCTGTGCTTGTATGCTTTGTGTTGCACTTTGTATCGCATTGTACGGATTGCATTTTGTATCATGTTTTTGGTATTGCATTTCACGTATTGGATTTCATGTCCTGTATGATATTTATTGTACAACACGTATTGCGTTGTATGTACTGTAATGTATTTTGTATTGTAATGTATGATATGGTTTGTATTGTAGGGTTTCGTATGGATTGTATCGTGCATATTGTGTTTTGCATTCTCCTAGATTGTATGTGTTGTATCTGTTGTATTCTCTTGCGTGCGTGCGTTGCATGGGTTGCGTTGTCCTGTATGGGATGTTACGGTATATATTGTATCGTAGTCATTGTCTTGCGTGTACTTTATTCTATGTATTGCATTCTCTGTATTGTCTTGCACTGTAGCTTGTTTTGGTCTGTAGCTTATTTTGTATTGTGTACTGTAGTTGGTGTTGTGCTGTGTATTGTATTTCTTATTGTGTTGTGTATTCTAAGTATTGCATGGTATGGTATGGTATTTATCGAATTGCATGTATCGTATTGTATTTATCCTGTTGTATGTATGGGATTCTGTTTTGCATTTCAATTATTGCACTGTGTTTTCTATTGCATTGTAGGTATTGCACTTTGTATGGCATTGTAGGTATTGCACTTTGTATGGCATTTTATGCCGTGTATTTCATTCTGCGTGGTGTATCGTGTTGTATTAGATGCTGTTGTATTGAATGTAATATATTGTTTTAAGGCGTGTCACGTATGGTGTGCCTTGCATTGCCTGTGTTGTATTGTATTTATTGGGTTTTCCTTTGTAGGCTATTCTCTGGTATGCATTGTGTGGTCTTTTTTACCTTTCATGTATTGCATGTCACGTATTGTATTTTGTTCTGTAGCGCATTTTGTTTTGTGGTGTATGTAGTATATTTTCTGTAGTGCAGGCACAGAGCCTTTCTCGGGAGCCACGACCGCCGAGCTCTTCGTGGGAGCCGACACTGCAGAGTGCTGCTTGGGAGCCAGCACTTGGGTGCTTGTCTTGGGAGCCAACCCTGCCAAGTGCAGGTATTGTAACGGATGTTATTTGTTGTTCTGCATCATGAGGTAGTTTTGTTCTTTTATGTCCTGTATTCTGTTGTGTATTCTAGTGGGTTGTATTTTGTATTTTATAGGGTCTTGCATTTTGTATTGTATATTGTATTTCGTATTGTATTGTGTATTTTATTGCACTGTGTGTTCTGTGTGTTATGTTGCATGGTATGTAGGGTGCGATATGTATTGTATGGTGTGATATGCATTTTCTGTATTGTTTTTTATCTATTGTGTTTTATGCCTTGAATTTCGAGCACGGAATTTTATGTAAGGTACTTTTTGTATGGTGCTGCTTGTCTTGTGTAGTGTTGTATGTATTGCTTTGGATTTTGCATTGTCTGTTTTGTATTGTACCGCAGTTTGTTTTGTATTGTGTACTGTATGTATAGTACGGTATGACATTTATTTCACTTAGGGTATTGTAAGTATCGTGTTGTATTGGTCGTATTTTATTATATGTTTTGTATTGTTTGTACTGTACTCTAGTTTCAATTGTCTTTTGAATGTATTGCGTTCTATTTTGTAGTGTATTGCATGTGTTTTATTTTGTATTCTATTGGCATTGTATTTTCTCTCTTGTATTTATGTATTGTATGGCATGCTGTTTCTCATACGGATTGTGTTGTATGGTTTGTAATGGGTTTGGTATTGTCATGTATTTTAATGTCTTTCGTCTTGTATTGTACGGATTGTGTGGGTTGTAGGGCTTGTAATGTATTTTGTATTGGGATGCTTTTTGTATTGGAATGTAGTTTGTCTTGTAATGCAGCATGTATTGTAATGTATGTTGTATGGTATTTTAGGTATGGCATGGCTTGTATTGTACGTTTTGTATGGTATGCTTCCGTATGTATTGTATTGGATAGATTGTGTTTTGTCTTGCATTTCCTTGTGGGTATTGCATGTGTTATGTTTTCCTGTATGGTAGTTATCGTATTGTTTGTATTGTGTGTATTTAATTGTAGGCATGACATGTAGTGTATTCTATGTATGCTATGTATGGCATGGTCAGTTTTGAAATCTGTGGTATTGTATGTATTGTATCGTGTGTATCATCTTGTATCATATGTATTGTCGTGTACCGTATGTATTGTATCATATGTTCCGTGTCGTATTTTATCGTATGTATTGTACGTATAGTATTGGTTTAGTACATGTGGTGTATGGTAATGTATTTCTTGTCTTGCCTTGTCTGGTGTGTGTTGTATTGTTGTAGTTGGTTTTGTACTGTACTGTGTGTAGTGTATGCAGTGTATTGCATGCTGTTTCTTGTATGGTATGTATATATTATTGTAGGGATGGTTGGAATGGTTTGGTATTCATCCTATTGTGTGTACCAGATGGGAGATAGAATATTTTATTGCTTGAATTAGTTTGTATTTTTTACTTAGTATTGTATTTTGTGTTGTATGTATTGGATTTTATTTATTGTCATTTGCATTGTGTTTTGTATTGTAAGTATTGTAGTGCAGTTTCTATTGCATTGTGTACTGTGTGTCTGGTGTGGTATAACACTTACCGTACTGTATGTACCCTATTGTATTTTCTGGGTTGTTATTTATCATACTGGATCATTTGTATTGCATTGTTTGTATCATGTTGTATTTTGTATTGCAGTTTGTATTTAGTATTCGATGTTGTATTCTGTGCTTGTATGCTTTGTGTTGCACTTTGTATCGCATTGTACGGATTGCATTTTGTATCATGTTTTTGGTATTGCATTTCACGTATTGGATTTCATGTCCTGTATGATATTTATTGTACAACACGTATTGCGTTGTATGTATTGTAATGTATTTTGTATTGTAATGTATGATATGGTTTGTATTGTAGGGTTTCGTATGGATTGTATCGTGCATATTGTGTTTTGCATTCTCCTAGATTGTATGTGTTGTATCTGTTGTATTCTCTTGCGTGCGTGCGTTGCATGGGTTGCGTTGTCCTGTATGGGATGTTACGGTATATATTGTATCGTAGTCATTGTCTTGTGTGTACTTTATTCTATGTATTGCATTCTCTGTATTGTCTGGCACTGTAGCTTGTTTTGTACCGTACCTTAGTTTGTATTGTGTACTGTAGTTGGTGTTGTGCTGTGTATTGTATTTCTTATTGTGTTGTGTATTCTAAGTATTGCATGGTATGGTATGGTATTTATCGAATTGCATGTATCGTATTGTATTTATCCTGTTGTATGTATGGGATTCTGTTTTGCATTTGAAGTATTGCACTGTGTTTTCTACTGCATTGTAGGTATTGCACTTTGTATGGCATTGTAGGTATTGCACTTTCTATTGCATTTTATGCCGTGTATTTCATTTTGTGTGGTGTATCGTGTTGTATTGATGCTATTGTATTGAATGTAATATACTGTTTTAAGGCGTGTCACGTATGGTGTGCCTTGCATTGCCTGTGTTGTATTGTGTTTATTGGGTTTTCCTTTGTAGGCTATTCTCTGGTATGCATTGTGTGGTCTTTTTTACCTTTCAGGTATTGCATGTCACGTATTGTATTTTGTTCTGTAGCGCATTTTGTTTTGTGGTGTATGTAGTATATTTTCTGTAGTGCAGGCACAGAGCCTTTCTCGGGAGCCGCGACCGCCGAGCGCATCTCGGGAGCCGCGACCGCCGAGCGCATCTCATGAGCCAACCCTGCCAAATGCAGATATTGTAACATATGTTATTTATTGTGTTGTATCGTGTGGTATTTTTCTTACTTTATGTCTTGTATTCTATTGTTTATTCAATGGTACTGTATTTTGTGTTTTCTTCTGTATTGCATTTTGTATTGTGTATTGCATTTTATATCATATTGTTTATTTTAGTGTGTATTCTGTAGTATTAGGTTGCATGGTATGTATGGTGTGGTATGTATTGTATGGTATGTATTGTACTGTATGTACTGTAGTTTTGTATTGTGTATTGTATTGTGTATGTATTTTATGTATTGTATAGTAATGTTGTATTTGTGTATTGTTGTATTGTGTTGTATTTTGCATTCCACTGCATTTATCGTATCGTATTTGTCATACTTTCTGGCATGGGAGTTTGTATTGGATTGTATTTTCTGTTGTCTGTGTTGTATGTGTTGTCTTGTATGGTTTGGTATTTATTGTGTTGCATTTCTCGTGTTGTCTCCTGTATTTTGTGTTGCATTTTGTCTTGTATGTTAGGCATTTGTGTATTGTGCTTATTGTGTGTATGGTACGTGGAGTATTAGAGTTTGTATTGTGTCGTATGTCTTGTCTTTTCTGTTGCATTGTATGTATTGTCTTTTATCTGTTGTGGTTTATCGATTGTATTGTCTGTATTGAATTACAAGAATGGTGCTTCATGGGTGGTATTACAAGACTGGTGCTTCATGGGTGGTATTACAAGAATGGTGCTTCATGGGTGGTATTACAAGAATGGTGCTTCATGGGTGGTATTTGTGGTGTTGTATTGTAGGTGTGGTGGTGTATTCTGTTATACCTATGCTGATGTCCTTTTGTATGAGAATGTATTTTGCCTTGTGGGGCTTTTTTTATTGTGTTGTATTTTTTATTGCATTTTAGTTTGGATTGTATCGTATGGTTTGTATGTATGGTTTGTTATATATAATGTGTGGTATGTATTGTGTTATATTTTTTATTGCTATATACTGTATGTGTTGTAGGTATTGTATTGTAAGGATTGTCCTGTGTGTATTGTGTTGTATGCATTGTATAGACCTTATTGTACTCTAGGTTGTTTTGTGTTGTGTATTGGTTTTTGTATTGCAGTGTGTATTGTATGTGTTGTATGGTGTTTATCATATTGTTTGTATTGTATAGTATTCCGTAATTTTTTTTTTGTGCTTTCTATTTTGTCTTGTATGTATTGTATTTTGCACTGTGTTTGGCATTGTATATATTGTATTGTACTGTAGTTTGTTTTGTATTGTGTGTTGTATGTATACTGGTGTGACATTTATTTTATGTAGCGTATGGTCTGTATAGTATTGTAGTGTTTTGTATTGTACTGTGCTTGGTCGGTGGTGCTTGGTAGTGTATGGCATGCTCGTTCTTGCATGTATTGTGTTGCCCTGTATTTTGTGGTTTGTAATGTATTTGGTATTGGCATGTAGTTTGTACTATATTGTTTCTATTGTGTTTTATTTTATTGGCTGGATCGTAATGTATTGGTATTGTATGCATTTTGTGTATTGTATTGTATTTTTTGTATTGTAATGGTTTTGGTATTGGAATGTATTTTCTCTTGTAATGCAGCATGTATGATATTGTATGTTTGTCACATTAAAGGGACTGTAGTTTCGAAATTTGCCTGTCAGCGTCACTCATTGGTGTATCAGAGCCCCAGCAAAAGGACTTGTACTGAGCAGACGCACCAAATTCAAAACCAGATATTTTATGGAGAGCGACAGAACCACTCTGCTTGACCACTCTGTCAGTCAAGAAGTTTTTCTTAATCCCCAGTCTAAACCTCCCCTGGTGCAAGTGGAGGCCCTTTCCTCTCATTCTATCCTCTAGTTAGATGGGAGAAGAGACCACCCCCCACCTCCCCCCCACCCCCTTTCAGGTAACTGTCGAGGGCGATAAGGTCTCCCCTCAGCCTCCTCTTCTCCAGACTGCACAAGCCCCCTGTCCTCAGCCGCTCCTCATAAGACTTAAGGTTAATATTGCTAGCAAACTTGATAGTAATACCACAACCCCGGGATAACTTTCACCCGGAGGGCGAGAGGCGCAGCGCTTACCCAGAGAGGCGTCCCTGCCTGGGGTGGAGGAAGAGAACGCAGCCCCTCGACTGGTCCGCCAGGTATCGAGGTTCTTCTCTCCCAATTTAACAACCCTATTCTCTGTCTTTTACCCCCAAAACTACATGGTTCCCCCTCTATTTGTGGCGCGTAGCATGATTTGCGTGAAGAGACGAGTGCTGTACTGCTAAATGTTTAAGAACTACAGTACAATATAAACTGCATCACAATACAAAGAACACCACCATGCAAAATACATTATCATACAACATACATACAGTAGAGTCCACTACTACTGTGCAAGGCAACCCAAAGTACAAGACAAGCCATACGATAAAGAAATTAAAAAGCTAAGAGTAATACGTACAATGCAATGCAAAATGATATGTAGTACCTACAAGACAATACGTCTAATGCAATACATTGCCTACCATATAATACCTGCAATAGCATACACACCAGAAAAAATTCCAGCAATGCAATCCAATCCAAGCACTACACATCATACTACACAATACATACCACGCATACAATACAATAAATACCGTACACTGCCTAAACGACATGCAATACTTTGAATTAATACAACAAGTAAAATACAGTAACTACACTACCAGGTCATGGAATACATACAATAAATACCATACGATACTATAAATACCATACCATACCCTACAGCACATACCCTGCTGTACGTACCATACTCCGCAACACATACCACGCAACCCAGTCCAATGCATAACGTACAATAGATACAACACATACAATACAATACGTGCCATACCATACATACACGCACAACACAAACCAAAGCACTCTACAGAACTCTCCCATCCATACAACACGACCCATACAACACCATGCAGCAGCGTTGCGTCCTCGTTAGCACCCACGTGAAGGAGCAGGAGCGGGCCATAGACCAGTATACAAAATACAATGCGCACTACGATGCAAAATACGATACAATCAGATAAATAGCATACCGTACCATACACTACACAACGTGCCAAATACAATACAGTACAAAATTCAGTAGAACGCAACACCTACAAAACTCTACACACAATGAATACAATACACTCCGTACCATACACTAGTGTGGTGGTTTAAGCCCAGCTGGCAACTAAGCACCACACAGCCGCTCACTCACTCCCCCCAGGTGGGGTGGGGGAGAGAATCAGAAGAGGAAAAGTGAGAAAACTCGTGGGCTGAGATAAAAACAGTTTAATAGGTAGAGCACAAAACACTGCGCGGAGAAGCAAAGCAAAGCAAAAGAAGGAATTCATTCACCACTTCCCGTCGGCAGGCGGGTGTTCAGCTATCTGCAGGGAAGCCGGGCTCCATCACGCGTAGCGGTTGCTCGCGAAGACAAACGCCATTACTCCGGATGTCCCCCCCTTCCTTCTTCCTCCCCCAGCTTTACATCCTGAGCATGACGTCATATGGTCTGGAATATCCCTTTGGTCAGTCGGGGTCAGCTGTCCCGGCTGTGTCCCCCCCCAACTTCCCGTGCACCCCCAGCCCACTCGCTGGTGGGGTGGTGGAGGAGCAGAAGAGGCCTTGGTGCTGTGTGAGCCCTGCTCAGCAGTAACTAGAACATCCCTGCTTTATCAGCATTGTGTCCAGCCCAAATCCAAAACACAGCCCCATACAATCCAAAACACAGCCCCATACTAGCTGCTATGAAGAAAGTGAACCCTATCCCAGCCAAAACCAGCACAACTGGGGAGAATACAATAAACACCATACTGTTGTAAATAGCAGTCCAGAGACCGACAAAGGTGGCAATCCTGCACTGTAAAGCACATCCATCAGGAAATATGAAAGAAGCTATAGGGAACAGATTAGCTGATAAAGCAGCTAGGGGAATAGCAAAAAAGAATGCCTTACAAATGGCATTACTTCCCACAAAAAACATTACACTACCAAAAGAGAAACCAAAAATATTCGGAGGAAGATGAGAACTTAGGGAAGTTATTAGACGCAAAAAGGAATTTAGCAGGATGGTGGGTCACAGTTCAGGGACAGGTAGTAATCCCCCCACTTCCGATGAGAGAAATATTGCAGGCAAAACATAAAGTGTCATTGGGGCCCAGAAGCATTAATCACCTTTTTAAAGAGATAGGTGGTGTCTATAAGAATGGTAGAAATGGCTAAAATGATTTCTGCCAAGTGTGAAATTTGTTTGCAAAACAATCCGGTGATAAAGAGAAAAGTTCCAATGGGAACCTTGAAATCGGGAGTACAACCTGGAGACTATTGGCAAATCGATTTTTCAGAATTACCCAGACAAAAGGGGTATCGATACATTCTGGTGGGGGTTGATACTTTTACAGGATGGCCTGAAGCTTTTCCTTGTCGGCCCAATCAAGGAAAGGAAGTCCTTAAATGGTTGTTACAAGAAATAATTCCAAGATTTGGGGTACCTATTGGAATATCTTCTGCTGGAGGCCCACATTTTGTTGCCGAAGTAGTACGAAATATTAGTAAAGTTCTGGGAATTACTTGGAATTTACATACCCCCTGGAGGCCTCAATCAAATGCAAAAATAGAAAGAATGAATCAGACTTTAAAAAGGCAAATTAGCAAAATATGTCAGGAGACAAATTGGCTACCACAGTTGGTGATTGGCTAAATTACAACGGCCGTTGCGATCTTCCCTATTGGCTTTAGAAACTAACCAGGGGCTGTTGTCAAATACATTACCAAAATGGGAAAAGGTGAATGTGGGAGACCATGAATTGATTATAGATGCACTCGGTGTGGTCCAAGATAACCTGTCTTTGGCTCTCAGTTGCATCCAGGCACAACTGTGGGCACAATCAGTGGCTGCTTCAATCCTAAGAGAAGGGGAAAAAGACACTCTTCCCACCAAGATTTGAAAAATAATTTGAGATAGTGCCATTAATGTAGAGAAAAAACTGCAGTCCTGGTGGAATTTGATAAACTTTACCTACGATCCCGTCACAAGTACAGCCACAACTTTTGTATTAACTATACGCAATGCTTCAATATATTCGATTTACCCTGTTATTGCATTAGGATTAAATCACAATGGAACCATACTCTATCCATTTGAGCATGGAGTGTGGGCCCAAAAGGTGGGACAGAAGTGGCAAACTGTGGATTTGGAGTCTTGTGTTGTACGAGAACAACAAGGGTTCATCTGTGAAGGTAATGCAATCAGAGGTCAGGGTATCTGTTTAGATACTGAGCAAAATGTTTGTCATTTTGAGACTCGCCCTGACGAAAACCCCCAAACAGTCATTATATATATTGGTAAGGGATGTGTATATTTGAGAACAGCTTGTGATTTTATAGCTGTAGATGATGTAGTTATAGATACTAGGAATCACTCAAATTTTTGTGTTTGTAATTTCACTAGAATTACAGGATGTGATTTCTCTTATTTGGCCCCAGTCACATCTCACCAGCTTTTGCAATCTAATTATACCTTAATTCAGGGACTGTTGCCTACACCCGTTGGAATGAATCTCACTTTAGTGAAACAATTGCTACAACACCAAGATTTAATCAAAATTTTGAAAAAGGTCAGGGAAAAGGGACAAAGAACTTTAATAACTGTACACCGCAATGTGAAAGAGATACATCGTGGTTTAGAGAGGGTGGAAAAGGATGCGGAACATAAATGGTGGGACACTCTTTTCGGATGGTCACCTACTGCTACAGGCATCCTAAATAAGTTATGCCACCCTATTGTTGTTCTCCTGATATTGATCCTAATCAGCATTGTTCTATCAGTCATATTATATATTATAAATTGGAGGATGATGAATCGATTAACTCATGTGACATCTGTACTTGAAGCACATAATATGCTTAACTGATTCAAAATGAAAGTATTGAAATAATTTTCAAAACTTTCAAAGGGGGGAACTGTTGCAAATATTCTGATTTTTTTTTAATCCAAATATGATTATATATAGAGAGAAAAGGTTAAATTTAATTAATAAATAAATAAGTTAGGATTGTTAAGTTAGAAACAAGAACCATAGGAACCTCACCAGGGTGTCGCCGTTCCCTACTGAGGAACTAACAGTAACGAGATGGAACGATGAAGAATTGAATAGAAAAGTCTTGTTGGAGTGCTGTGACAATGTGACCTGATATGCACCAGTGATGCTGCTTGGAAAATTCCTTACCCTTCCCATCTTGATTCCAATATTAAGAATGCCAATCAATAGATATTAATAGAAGTAACCATTGTTTATTCCTAAGTCTGGATATTGATAGAAAAGTATAATCTAGAGAGCGATTAATAAAGATTAAATTATATCTATATTCTGTATAAGGGTAACTAGGTATGATCTATCTCTGATTTAATCATAAACTAGCTATGAACAATGTAGCATTGTAGCATCTCTTGCTTGTCAAGAGAATGATAAGTTGTAGGCCTGGTCAGTAAACCCGGGAAAACTTAAGAAGATTCCAAGAATGGGATTTTGCAACCAACCTGAGCATGCGCAAAGATTGGGTTCAACTAAAGGGCACCATGAGGAAGACTATGGACGACCACCAGAGGACCTTAGACGACCACCTGTGTACCTGAAGGCGCATGCGTCACGAGCGTTTACATATATTAATGAGTTCTCGGAAATTGTATGAATATGTTAATTGTTTCTTGGAAAGATGATGACTATGTATATTTTGATTGTCTATAACTTTTGCAGCGGAGAAACTAAGCACGCACACTAGGTGGAGCGATCCCCTGTGCGTCCAGCGCTGCAATAAAGAAGAGCCTGCTCACCTACGTACATTGTGTAGATGAGTTTTTATATTACAGATTTGTAACAACACCATACAATAAAAGGTCTACAATACAAAAAATTCAATACATACAATACCATAGGTTCAAGAAAATAGAATAAGTGCAATATAAAAGACAGTACAACACAAAATAGACTACAACAGGAAATACAACGTAATACATAGAATACAACACACAGAATACATTACATACCATACCATACAACAGGTACAATAAAATACCATACAGTATATACCATGCAGTTCCATACCAGATGAAATGCAGTACACAGAATAAAATACAGCTCGTACCATGCCGTACCGTACCGTACCATAACATACCATTCCTACACTACAGTACATAGAATGAATCCTGTATCTAAAATGCACACAATACAATAAATACATTTAATATTATACCATACCATGCAATACATACAATAAATACCATACGATAACTACCATAACATACAATATATACCATGCCATACAATACGTGCAATGTTAAAAAAACACACACTACATCATGCCACACAATACAAACCATACCATACCATACCATACCATACCATACCATACCATACCATACCATACCATACCATACCATACCACACAATACATGCAATACATACAGTGCAATAAATACCGTACCATACCAAACAGACAACAAAAGGTGCAATGCAATAGAAAATGCTATACACAAGAAAATGCAATAGAATATAAAGTACAATACAATACTTACAGTACGATACGCAGGTGCCTTAAAATACAATGCAACACGTACAACACATACAATAGGATACATACAATACCATACATACTCTAAAAGACATACCATACAATACCGTAGCATGCCATATACAAAATACAATAGAGTACAACACAAAATGCAGTGGAATACAAAATACAAAGGAGAATACAATACACCCAGGAGAATACAATACAATTCATGCCATACAATACTAAAACTACCAGACCCTGCCATACAATCCATACCATACCATGCCACATCAATGAATACAAAATACAATACAGTAAGTACAATACAATAAATACAAAAAATACAACATTACAACACATGCAATACAACATTACAATACAACACATACAGTACAATACATACAATGCAATAAACATGTACAAGACAATAAATACCCTCCCGTACACTATATATACACTACACGCAATACAATACATACCATACGATGCAAAATACAATATAAATTATATATATGATACATTAACTGTGATACATCCAATATGATACATCCAATGCGATACATAGCATCTGTATCAGACCAGACAATAAAATACGTACAATAAACACTTTACCAGAAAAGAGACACCAAACATACAATACGTATAAAACAACGCAATGCAAAATACAATTAAAAAGACAATACGTACAAGACAGTGCGTACTATACCATACATCTACTACCATGGAATACAAACAACAGAATACAAACCAGAAAATACAATCTGTAAAATACATTTTAAAAACCCAATAAAAATAGAGTATACTACAAAATACAGGAAATACAATAAAATACAATAACATATCTCCTGTAATGTACAATGCCGTACACACTACACAAGACATACTAGACCATACAAACAGCGCAATACATACAATATAAAATACAGTCCAAAGCACAGTACAAACTACAGTCTATATAAAAAATGCAATACCTACAAAAGACAATACGTACCTTACATACAGTACGATACATAGACGACAATATGATACATACAAGGCAATCAATACCAAACCGTACTCAGTACAATACAAAACACAACAGAAAACAAGCCACAGTACAATGCAAGACACAGAATACAATGCATACCTTACCGTACAATACACACCATACCATAGAATACAGACCATACCATACAGTGCAATGCACGTTACGATACAACACATACAACACACGTACAAACCATGCAACACATACGACGCATGCCATACAGCACACGGCATACAATACACACAATACACACAGTATACAAGAAAATACAATACAAAGTACAATACAACATACGTTGGAATGCACAGTACAAAACAAAACACAATACACTCTAGAGGACATGCAGTAACTACCATAACATACAATACACTACAAAGAATACAATAAATACCAAACCATGCAAACCAACGCAAAACATACAACACATACAATATAGACACAATGCGACCCAGACAATACCGTAGGTACCCTGCCCTACAATGCAAACCACAAAACAATATCTACAATACAATAAGGGGAATAAGACAATACAATAAATAGAATAGGTACACTCCAACACAATGCATACAACACGTACAATGCATAAAACACATGCTACATGTGCAATACGGCCAATGCGTACAATACAGAAAACACAACGCGTGTAGTTCAATCTATGCAATACCCTACAAACGATCCAATAAAGAGCATGCAATACATACCATACCATACAATATGTGCAGCACGTATGATGCCATACAATGCATAGAAAAGCTTAGCATATTGTACAGCACCATACCACTGACACGACCGAGGCCTCAGTGACTGGCATGAAACAGCGATGCCGAACACAAGCCAAGAGATGGGGGGATGGAGTGGGCACTGGCTCTGCGGTAACCCCAGACGCGTGTGCTGGGGCTGCAGCGCTGCCGGGGCGAGCGCCGTGGGCGAGGACGGCCAGTTGTGATGCCCCTGCGCGATGGCTTCTGATGTCAGGGAGTCCCTGAGCGACGGGTTCTGTTGTCACCAAGGGATGGACGGAGACTTCTCTGAGCAAGAGGCTCTAATGTCACCTGGCGCTGGACTGTGACGTCCCCAAGCCACGGAATGTGACCAGGAATCCAAGGCTCACCCTGCTCACCCTGGTGCCAGCACTCCAGCTGAGCAGTCGGCGAGGTGTGGGGTGTTGAGCAAGGCCTTGGTGCTGGTGTCGTGCTCGGGGAGTTGCTCCTTGCAGCTCTCAGTACCCGACCCCAGAGCCTTCAAAGGATTTTCCCCGGCCCTGCCAGGTGGAGGCAGCCGGGGCACCCAGGAGGCGCGCTCGCAGCAGCAGCGGTGAGCTGGGTGGGGAAACTTCACCCTGGGGAGCTGGGAGGGTTTCCTTCAGGAGGGACCTGGGCATTTCTTCCACCCCTCCCCAAGCCGGCCAGTGACCGTGGCCTCTCTTCCTTTTCTTGCATGATACCCGCTGCTGCAGCCCTCGTGAGAGGGAGCGACTCGTCATCGTCGGCTCCCCCCAGCCCACCGCAGCGAGTGGAGAGCATGGCCACGGAGCTGGACGACCGCTGTCCCATCTGCCTGGACAGCTGGGAGGAGGCCAGCTTTGTGATGCCATGCCTCCACCGCTTCTGCTACCCGTGCATCCTGCGGTGGGCTGAGAGCAAGCCCGAGTGCCCCCTCTGCAAGAGGAAGATCCTCTCCATCCTGCACTCGGTGCGGGCGGACGATGACTACCTGGAGCACGTCGTCACACCATCCGTGCCATCTTCCGTCATCGTCCGCCAGGCGGGAGGAGCTCCCAGCCGCCCAGCCACCCACAACCTCCATCAACCCAGAGCACCCCAACGGTGGGCTGCAGAAGGGGTGCTCAGGGGTGCTGTGGGCGGCCTCCAGCCCCCAAACTGGATGAACCATTTCCAGAGCAACCCAACGCTCCTCCAGACCCTGCAGTCCTGGGTCCGTCAGGAGACGGAGGAGATCTTTGGCAACGGGGTGTTGGAGGCAGCCGTGCTGGAGGGCACTGCCACGGGCATCCAGAGCAACGTCGGGAGAGAGCTGCGACGGCGCAGCAGGGAGGCCCGTCATCTGCGGGGCGGGCAGGACGCCCGTGCTGCCGTGGGGCAGGAGGGCAGCCCCACGCGTGCCTCAGGCCCCGCTGCCTCCCCAGGAGGGTCTCTTGCCCCCAGCCCAGCCCCCTCCACCAGCCCGGCAAGATCCAGCACGGACGAGCTCCCCGGCACCTCATCTGCTGCCATTGGTGGGGGTCCCGGCAGCCACTTCTCTGCTCCCATTGCCACCCCTGCAGAGCAAGAAGAGCCCCCAGAGGAGGCAGGGGAGGCTGTGCCCGGGCCCTCCACTTCCAGCCAGGGCACTGAACGCTCCCTTAGGCGGCCACAGCGACCCCCAAAGAGGAGGGCCAGCAGCACCGAGGCCTCTCCAGCCAACAAGAGGCCAGCACCGCGTCGGTGACCCTGCAGAGTGCCTCGGGGGACAGCCAAACCAGCACTGGGCCATCAGCTGGGGCATGCGCCAGCCCTCAAGGGCTCCCAGCCCCCCAAATCCAATTATCCAAATCAAGTAAATGCAGGAAAACTGCAGGAAAAGTTGCAGTGTTACTAACAGGACGGGTGGCGTTGCTATCCTCACCCTTTTACCATCAAAGTTCTTGAACCTGCATTATCAATACCAGCTACAGAATCGGCTGGGACCTGCCCACGGGTACTCTCTGTATTGCATGTGTTGTCTTGTAGGGTATGGTACGTATTCTACATCTTGTATGAATAGTAGGTATTACATTGTACATTGGTTTGTATTGTATGTTGTATTGTACGTACCATATTGTAGGTATTGGACTGCAGTTTATGTAATGCATGTTCTTGGGTTTTTTGCATTGTTTTACATCGTATGGTATTTTCTTATTTTAGGATTTCTAAATATTATTGTATTGTATTGTATTATGATATGTATTGTATTTTGTACCGTGTATTGTATTGCATATTGTAGTGTATTGTGCATTCTGTGTATTGTACGGTATGGTATGGATTGTATGGTATTGTATATATTGTATGGTATTGTCTTTATTGCATGGTATGTATCGTACGTATGGCGTGTTGTATCAAATGCATGTATCGTATTGCAATGTATGGTCCGGTCCGGTCCGGTTTGTATTGTATGTATCGTGTTGTATGTATTGTATTGTAAGAATTGTTTTGTGCTCCAGTTTGATTTGTATTGTGTGTTGGATTTTGTATTGTACTGTCGATTGTCCGTATGGTATATGGTATGTATTGTAATTTATGTACCTGTATTGTGTGTATTGTATTGTCTGCATTGTATGGAATGTGTTTTGTGTTGTATCTCGTATTGTATTGTATTTTCTAGAGTAATGGTTTTTGTACTGTCTTTGTATTGTATTGTATTTCGTACGGTAGTTTGTATTGCATTGTCTTGTGTGCATTGTATGCGATAGGTTGTATTTTGTACTGTATTTTGTATAGTGTTGTAGTGTATGGATTGTATGCGTTGTGTTGTAGGGTATGGTATGTACTGTTTGTATTGTCTTTGTGTTTATTGCCTTTTTGGGCATTGCTTGTATTTTATGGTATGGTGTGTATCGTATAGTGTTTATTATACAGCTCGGTATGTATTCCATGGTATGGTATGGTCCTTATTGCATGTATTTTGTACATTGTATTAGTACTATATATTGTATTTACATAAATTGTATGTAGTGTGTAGTATGGTATAGTATTTATAGGATGGTATGGCATGTATTGTACGACATGTATGTCTTGTATCCTACTGTATTGTATTGCTGTTTTCGGTATTGCTTGTTTTGTATGGGAGGTATCGTGCTGTATTGTGTGTATTTTATTGCGCTTGTGCGTTGTATTTTCAGTGGTATGGTGCTGTACGATATGCTAAGCTTTTCTATGCATTGTATGGCATCATACGTGCTGCACATATTGTATGGTATGGTATGTATTGCATGCTCTTTATTGGATCGTTTGTAGGGTATTGCATAGATTGAACTACACGCGTTGTGTTTTCTGTATTGTACGCATTGGCCGTATTGCACATGTAGCATGTGTTTTATGCATTGTACGTGTTGTATGCATTGTGTTGGAGTGTACCTATTCTATTTATTGTATTGTCTTATTCCCCTTATTGTATTGTAGATATTGTTTTGTGGTTTGCATTGTAGGGCAGGGTACCTACAGTATTGTCTGGGTCGCATTGTGTCTATATTGTATGTGTTGTATGTGTTGCGTTGGTTTGCATGGTTTGGTATTTATTGTACTCTTTGTAGTGTATTGTATGTTATGGTAGTTACTGCATGTCCTCTAGAGTGTATTGTGTTTTGTTTTGTACTGTGCATTCCAACGTATGTTGTATTGTACTTTGTATTGTATTTTCTTGTATACTGTGTGTATTGTGTGTATTGTATGCCGTGTGCTGTATGGCATTCGTCGTATGTGTTGCATGGTTTGTACGTGTGTTGTATGTGTTGTATCGTAACGTGCATTGCACTGTATGGTATGGTCTGTATTCTATGGTATGGTGTGTATTGTACGGTAAGGTATGCATTGTATTCTGTGTCTTGCATTGTACTGTGGCTTGTTCTGTGTTGTGTTTTGTATTGTACTGAGTACGGTTTGGTATTGATTGCCTTGTGTGTATCATATTGTCTTCTATGTATCGTACTGTATGTAAGGTACGTATTGTCTTTTGTAGGTATTGCATTTTTTATATAGACTGTAGTTTGTACTGTGCTTTGGACTGTATTTTATATTGTATGTATTGCGCTGTTTGTATGGTCTAGTATGTCTTGTGTAATGTGTACGGCATTATACATTACAGGAGATATGTTATTGTATTTTATTGTATTTCCTGTATTTTGTAGTATACTCTATTTTTATTGGGTTTTTAAAATGTATTTTACAGATTGTATTTTCTGGTTTGTATTCTGTTGTTTGTATTCCATGGTAGTAGATGTATGGTATAGTACGCATTGTCTTGTACGTATTGTCTTTTTAATTGTATTTTGCATTGCGTTGTTTTATACGTATTGTATGTTTGGTGTCTCTTTTCTGGTAAAGTGTTTATTGTACGTATTTTATTGTCTGGTCTGATACAGATGCTATGTATCGCATTGGATGTATCATATTGGATGTATCACAGTTAATGTATCATATATATAATTTATATTGTATTTTGCATCGTATGGTATGTATTGTATTGCGTGTAGTGTATATATAGTGTACGGGAGGGTATTTATTGTCTTGTACATGTTTATTGCATTGTATGTATTGTACTGTATGTGTTGTATTGTAATGTTGTATTGCATGTGTTGTAATGTTGTATTTTTTGTATTTATTGTATTGTACTTACTGTATTGTATTTTGTATTCATTGATGTGGCATGGTATGGTATGGATTGTATGGCAGGGTCTGGTAGTTTTAGTATTGTATGGCATGAATTGTATTGTATTCTCCTGGGTGTATTGTATTCTCCTTTGTATTTTGTATTCCACTGCATTTTGTATTGTACTCTATTGTATTTTGTATATGGCATGCTACGGTATTGTATGGTATGTCTTTTAGAGTATGTATGGTATTGTATGTATCCTATTGTATGTGTTGTACGTGTTGCATTGTATTTTAAGGCACCTGCGTATCGTACTGTAAGTATTGTATTGTACTTTATATTCTATTGCATTTTCTTGTGTACAGCATTTTCTATTGCATTGCACCTTGTCTGTTTGGTATGGTACGGTATTTATTGCACTGTATGTATTGCATGTATTGTGTGGTATGGTATGGTATGGTATGGTATGGTATGGTATGGTATGGTATGGTATGGTATGGTATGGTATGGTTTGTATTGTGTGGCATGATGTAGTGTGTGTTTTTTTAACATTGCACGTATTGTATGGCATGGTATATATTGTATGTTATGGTAGTTATCGTATGGTATTTATTGTATGTATTGCATGCTTTGTTATAATATTAAATGTATTTATTGTATTGTGTGCATTTTAGATACAGGATTCATTCTATGTACTGTAGTGTAGGAATGGTATGTTATGGTACGGTACGGTACGGCATGGTACGAGCTATATTTTATTCTGTGTACTGCATTTCATCTGGTATGGAACTGCATGGTATATACTGTATGGTATTTTATTGTACCTGTTGTATGGTATGGTATGTAATGTATTCTGTGTGTTGTATTCTATGTATTACGTTGTATTTCCTGTTGTAGTCTATTTTGTGTTGTACTGTCTTTTATATTGCACTTATTCTATTTTCTTGAACCTATGGTATTGTATGTATTGAATTTTTTGTATTGTAGACCTTTTATTGTATGGTGTTGTTACAAATCTGTAATATAAAAACTCATCTACACAATGTACGTAGGTGAGCAGGCTCTTCTATATTGCAGCGCTGGACGCACAGGGGATCGCTCCACCTAGTGTGCGTGCTTAGTTTCTCCGCTGCAAAAGTTATAGACAATCAAAATATACATAGTCATCATCTTTCCAAGAAACAATTAACATATTCATACAATTTCCGAGAACTCATTAATATATGTAAACGCTCGTGACGCATGCGCCTTCAGGTACACAGGTGGTCGTCTAAGGTCCTCTGGTGGTCGTCCATAGTCTTCCTCATGGTGCCCTTTAGTTGAACCCAATCTTTGCGCATGCTCAGGTTGGTTGCAAAATCCCATTCTTGGAATCTTCTTAAGTTTTCCCGGGTTTACTGACCAGGCCTACAACTTATCATTCTCTTGACAAGCAAATTCTACCTCTTCACAATGCTACATTGTTCATAGCTAGTTTATGATTAAATCAGAGATAGATCATACCTAGTTAGCCTTATACAGAATATAGATATAATTTAATCTTTATTAATCACTCTCTAGATTATACTTTTCTATCAATATCCAGACTTAGGAATAATCAATGGTTACTTCTATTAATATCTATTGATTGGCATTCTTAATATTGGAATCAAGATGGGAAGGGTAAGGAATTTTCCAAGCAGCATCACTGGTGCATATCAGGTCACATTGTCACAGCACTCCAACAAGACTTTTCTATTCAATTCTTCATCGTTCCATCTCGTTACTGTTAGTTCCTCAGTAGGGAACGGCGACACCCTGGTGAGGTTCCTATGGTTCTTGTTTCTAACTTAACAATCCTAACTTATTTATTTATTAATTAAATTTAACCTTTTCTCTCTATATATAATCATATTTGGATTAAAAAAAAATCAGAATATTTGCAACAGTTCCCCCCTTTGAAAGTTTTGAAAATTATTTCAATACTTTCATTTTGAATCAGTTAAGCATATTATGTGCTTCAAGTACAGATGTCACATGAGTTAATCGATTCATCATCCTCCAATTTATAATATATAATATGACTGATAGAACAATGCTGATTAGAATCAATATCAGGAGAACAACAATAGGGTGGCATAACTTATTTAGGATGCCTGTAGCAGTAGGTGACCATCCGAAAAGAGTGTCCCACCATTTATGTTCCGCATCCTTTTCCACCCTCTCTAAACCACGATGTATCTCTTTCACATTGCGGTGTACAGTTATTAAAGTTCTTTGTCCCTTTTCCCTGACCTTTTTCAAAATTTTGATTAAATCTTGGTGTTGTAGCAATTGTTTCACTAAAGTGAGATTCATTCCAATGGGTGTAGGCAACAGTCCCTGAATTAAGGTATAATTAGATTGCAAAAGCTGGTGAGATGTGACTGGGGCCAAATAAGAGAAATCACATCCTGTAATTCTAGTGAAATTACAAACACAAAAATTTGAGTGATTCCTAGTATCTATAACTACATCATCTACAGCTATAAAATCACAAGCTGTTCTCAAATATACACATCCCTTACCACTATATATAATCACTGTTTCGGGGTTTTCGTCAGGGCGAGTCTCAAAATGACAAACATTTTGCTCAGTATCTAAACAGATATCCTGACGATACGATGAACCCTTGTTGTTCTCGTACAACACAAGATTCCAAATCCACAGTTTGCCACATCTGTCCCACCTTTTGGGCCCACACTCCATGCTCAAATGGATAGAGTATGGTTCCATTCTGATTTAATCCTAATGCAATAACAGGGTAAATCGAATATATTGAAGCATTGCGTATAGTTAAGACAAAAGTTGTGGCTGTGCTTGTGACGGGATCGTAGGTAAAGTTTATCGAATTCCACCAGGACTGCAGTTTTTTCTCTACATTAATGGCACTATCTCAAATTATTTTTCAAATCTTGGTGGGAAGAGTGTCTTTTTCCCCTTCTCTTAGGATTGAAGCAGCCACTGATTGTGCCCACAGTTGTGCCTGGATGCAACTGAGAGCCAAAGACAGGTTATCTTGGACCACACCGAGTGCATCTATAATCAATTCATGGTCTCCCACATTCACCTTTTCCCATTTTGGTAATGTATTTGACAACAGCCCCTGGTTAGTTTCTAAAGCCAATAGGGAAGATCGCAACGGCCGTTGTAATTTAGCCAATCACCAACTGTGGTAGCCAATTTGCCTCCTGACATATTTTGCTAATTTGCCTTTTTAATGTCTGATTCATTCTTTCTATTTTTGCACTTGATTGAGGCCTCCAGGGGGTATGTAAATTCCAATTCCCAGAACTTTACTAATATTTCGTACTACTTCGGCAACAAAATGTGGGCCTCCAGCAGAAGATATTCCAATAGGTACCCCAAATCTTGGAATTATTTCTTGTAACAACCATTTAAGGACTTCCTTTCCTTGATTGGGCCGACAAGGAAAAGCTTCAGGCCATCCTGTAAAAGTATCAACCCCCACCAGAATGTATCGATACCCCTTTTGTCTGGGTAATTCTGAAAAATCGATTTGCCAATAGTCTCCAGGTTGTACTCCCGATTTCAAGGTTCCCATTGGAACTTTTCTCTTTATCACCGGATTGTTTTGCAAACAAATTTCACACTTGGCAGAAATCATTTTAGCCATTTCTACCATTCTTATAGACACCACCTATCTCTTTAAAAAGGTGATTAATGCTTCTGGGCCCCAATGACACTTTATGTTTTGCCTGCAATATTTCTCTCATCGGAAGTGGGGGGATTACTACCTGTCCCTGAACTGTGACCCACCATCCTGCTAAATTCCTTTTTGCGTCTAATAACTTCCCTAAGTTCTCATCTTCCTCCGAATATTTTTGGTTTCTCTTTTGGTAGTGTAATGTTTTTTGTGGGAAGTAATGCCATTTGTAAGGCATTCTTTTTTGCTATTCCCCTAGCTGCTTTATCAGCTAATCTGTTCCCTATAGCTTCTTTCGTATTTCCTGATGGATGTGCTTTACAGTGCAGGATTGCCACCTTTCTCGGTCTCTGGACTGCTATTTACAACAGTATGGTGTTTATTGTATTCTCCCTAGTTGTGCTGGTTTTGGCTGGGATAGGGTTCACTTTCTTCATAGCAGCTAGTATGGGGCTGTGTTTTGGATTGTATGGGGCTGTGTTTTGGATTTGGGCTGGACACAATGTTGATAAAGCAGGGATGTTCTAGTTACTGCTGAGCAGGGCTCACACAGCACCAAGGCCTCTTCTGCTCCTCCACCACCCCACCAGCGAGTGGGCTGGGGGTGCACGGGAAGTTGGGGGGGGACACAGCCGGGACAGCTGACCCCGACTGACCAAAGGGATATTCCATGCCATATGACATCATGCTCAGGATGTAAAGCTGGGGGAGGAAGAAGGAAGGGGGGGACATCCGGAGTAATGGCGTTTGTCTTCGCGAGCAACCGCTACGCGTGATGGAGCCCGGCTTCCCTGCAGATAGCTGAACACCCGCCTGCCGACGGGAAGTGGTGAATGAATTCCTTCTTTTGCTTTGCTTTGCTTCTCCGCGCAGTGTTTTGTGCTCTACCTATTAAACTGTTTTTATCTCAGCCCACGAGTTTTCTCACTTTTCCTCTTCTGATTCTCTCCCCCACCCCACCTGGGGGGAGTGAGTGAGCGGCTGTGTGGTGCTTAGTTGCCAGCTGGGCTTAAACCACCACACTAGTGTATGGTACGGAGTGTATTGTATTCATTGTGTGTAGAGTTTTGTAGGTGTTGCGTTCTACTGAATTTTGTACTGTATTGTATTTGGCACATTGTGTAGTGTATGGTACGGTATGCTATTTATCTGATTGTATCGTATTTTGCATCGTAGTGCGCATTGTATTTTGTATACTGGTCTATGGCCCGCTCCTGCTCCTTCACGTGGGTGCTAACGAGGACGCAACGCTGCTGCATGGTGTTGTATGGGTCGTGTTGTATGGATGGGAGAGTTCTGTAGAGTGCTTTGGTTTGTGTTGTGCGTGTATGTAGGGTATGGCACGTATTGTATTGTATGTGTTGTATCTATTGTACGTTATGCATTGGACTGGGTTGTGTGGTATGTGTTGTGGAGTATGGTACGTACAGCACGGTATGTGCTGTAGGGTATGGTATGGTATTTATAGTATCGTATGGTATTTATTGTATGTATTCCATGACATGGTAGTGTAGTTATTGTATTTAACTTGTTGTATTAATTCAAAGTATTGCATGTCATTTATGCAGTGTACGGTATTTATTGTATTGTATGCGTGGTATGTATTGTGTAGTATGATGTGTAGTGCTTGGATTGGATTGCATTGCTGGAATTTTTTCTGGTGTGTATGGTATTGCAGGTATTATATGGTAGGCAATGTATTGCATTAGATGTATTGTCTTGTAGGTCCTACATATCATTTTGCATTGCATTATACTTATTACTCTTAGCTTTTTAATTTCTTTATCGTATGGCTTATCTTGTACTTTGGGTTGCCGTGCACAGTAGTAGTGGACTCTACTGTATGCATTTTGTATGATAATGTATTTTGCATGGTGGTGTTTTTTGTATTGTGATGCAGTTTATATTGTACTGTAGTTCTTAAACATTTAGCAGTACAGCACTCGTCTCTTCACGCAAATCATGCTACGCGCCACAAATAGAGGGGGAACCACGTAGTTTTGGGGATAAAAGACGGAGAATAGGGTTGTTAAATTGGGAGAGAAGAACCTGGATACCTGGCGGACCAGTCGAGGGGCTGCCTTCTCTTCCTCCACCCCAGGCAGGGACGCCTCTCTGGGTAAGCGCTGCGCCTCTCGCCCTCCGGGTGAAAGTTATCCCGGGGTTGTGGTATTACTATCAAGTTTGCTAGCAATATTAACCTTAAGTCTTATGAGGAGCGGCTGAGGACAGGGGGCTTGTGCAGTCTGGAGAAGAGGAGGCTGAGGGGAGACCTTATCGCCCTCGACAGTTACCTGAAAGGGGGTGGGGGGGAGGTGGGGGGTGGTCTCTTCTCCCATCTAACTAGAGGATAGAATGAGAGGAAAGGGCCTCCACTTGCACCAGGGGAGGTTTAGACTGGGGATTAGGAAAAACTTCTTGACTGACAGAGTGGTCAAGCAGAGTGGTTCTGTCGCTCTCCCTAAAATATCTGGTTTTGAATTTGGTGCGTCTGCTCAGTGCAAGTCCTTTTGCTGGGGCTCTGATACACCAATCAGTGACGCTGACAGGCAAATTTCGAAACTACAGTCCCTTTAATGTGACAAACATACAATATCATACATGCTGCATTACAAGAGAAAATACATTCCAATACCAAAACCATTACAATACAAAAAATACAATACAATACACAAAATGCATACAATACCAATACATTACGATCCAGCCAATAAAATAAAACACAATAGAAACAATATAGTACAAACTACATGCCAATACCAAATACATTACAAACCACAAAATACAGGGCAACACAATACATGCAAGAACGAGCATGCCATACACTACCAAGCACCACCTACCAAGCACAGTACAATACAAAACACTACAATACTATACAGACCATACGCTACATAAAATAAATGTCACACCAGTATACATACAACACACAATACAAAACAAACTACAGTACAATACAATATATACAATGCCAAACACAGTGCAAAATACAATACATACAAGACAAAATAGAAAGCACAAAAAAAAAATTACGGAATACTATACAATACAAACAATACGATAAACACCATACAACACATACAATACACACTGCAATACAAAAACCAATACACAACACAAAACAACCTAGAGTACAATAAGGACTATACAATGCATACAACACAATACACAAAGGAAATCCTTACAATCCTATACCTACAACACATACAGTATATAGCAATAAAAAATATAACACAATACATACCACACATTATATATAACAAACCATACATACAAACCATACGATACAATCCAAACTAAAATGCAATAAAAAATACAACACAATAAAAAAAGCCCCACAAGGCAAAATACATTCTCATACAAAAGGACATCAGCATAGGTATAACAGAATACACCACCACACCTACAATACAACACCACAAATATCACCCATAAAATACCATACTTGTAATACCACCCATAAAACACCATTCTTGTAATACCATCCATGAAGCACCATTCTTGTAATACAATACAGACAATACAATCGATAAACCACAACAGATAAAAGACAATACATACAATGCAATAGAAAAGACAAGACATACGACACAATACAAACTCTAATACTCCACGTACCATACACACAATAAGTACAATACACAAATGCCTAACATACAAGACAATGCAAAATACAACACAATACAACAATACACAAATACAACACGACTATACAATACATAAAATACATACACAATACAATACACAATACAAAACTACAGTACGTACAGTACAATACGTACCATACAATACATACCACACCATACATACCACGCAACCTAAAACCACAGAATACACACTAAAATAAACAATATGATATAAAATGCAATACACAATACAAAATGCAATACAGAAGAAAACACAAAATACAGTACCATTGAATAAACAATAGAACACAAGACATAAAGTAACAAAAACACCACACGATACAACACAATAAATAACATATGTTACAATATCTGCATTTGGCAGGGTTGCCTCATGAGATGCGCTCGGCGGTCGCGGCTCCCGAGATGCGCTCGGCGGTCGTGGCTCCCGAGAAAGGCTCTGTGCCTGCACTACAGAAAATATACTACATACACCACAAAACAAAATGCGCTACAGAACAAAATACAATACGTGACATGCAATACATGAAAGGTAAAAAAGACCACACAATGCATACCAGAGAATAGCCTACAAAGGAAAACCCAATAAACACAATACAACACAGGCAATGCAAGGCACAGCATACGTGACATGCCTTAAAACAATATATTACATTCAATACAACAGCATCTAATACAACACGATACACCACGCAGAATGAAATACACGGCATAAAATGCCATACAAAGTGCAATACCTACAATGCCATACAAAGTGCAATACCTACAATGCAATAGAAAACACAGTGCAATACATTCAATGCAAAACAGAATCCCATACATACAACAGGATAAATACAATACGATACATGCAATTCGATAAATACCATACCATACCATGCAATACTTAGAATACACAACACAATAAGAAATACAATACACAGCACAACACAAACTACAGTACACAATACAAAATAAGCTACAGACCAAAACAAGCTACAGTGCCAGACAATATAGAGAATGCAATACATAGAATAAAGTACACGCAAGACAATGACTACAATACAATGTATACCGTAACATCCCATACAGGACAACGCAACCCATGCAACGCACACACGCAAGAGAATACAACAGATACAACACATACAATCTAGGACAATGCAAAACACAATATGCACGATACAATCCATACGAAACCCTACAATACAAACCATATCATACATTACAATACATACAATGCAATACATATTGGACAATAAATATCATACAGGACACGAAATCCAATATGTGAAATGCAATACCAAAAACATGATACAAAATGCAATCCGCACAATGCGATACAAAGTGCAACACAAAGCATACAAACACAGAATACAACATCGAATACTAAATACAAACTGCAGTACAAAATACAACATGATACAAACAATGCAATACAAATGATCCAGTATGATAAATAACAACCCAGAAAATACAATAGGGTACATACAGTACGGTAAGTGTTATACCACACCATACACACAGTACACAATGCAACAGAAACTGCACTACAATACTTACAATACAAAACACAATGCAAATTACAATAAATAAAATCCAATACATACAACACAAAATACAATACTAAGTAAAAAATACAAACTAATTCAAGCAATAGAATATTCTATCTCCCGTCTGTCACACACAATAGGATGAATACCAAACCATTCCAACCATCCCTACAATAATATATACATACCATACAAGAAACAGCATGCAATACACTGCATACACTACATACAGTACAGTACAAAACCAACTACAACAATACAATACACACCATACAAGACAAACTACATTCCAATACAAAAAGCATTACATTACAAAATACATTACAATCCCTACAACCCACACAATCCGTACAATACAAGACGAAAGACATTAAAATACATGACAATACCAAACCCATTACAAACCATACAACACAATCCGTACGAGAAACAGCATGCCATACAATACATAAATACAAGAGAGAAAATACAATGCCAATAGAATACAAAATAAAACACATGCAATACACTACAAAATAGAACGCAATACATTCAAAAGACAACGCAAACTAGAGTACAGTACAAACAATACAATACATATAATAAAATACGACCAATACAACACGATAGTTACAATACCCCAAGTGAAATAAATGTCATACCGTACTATACATACAGTACACAATACAAAACAAACTGCGGTACAATACAAAACAGACACTGCAAAATCCAAAGCAATACATACAACACTACACAAGACAAGCAGCACCATACAAAAAGTACCTTACATAATATTCCGTGCTCGAAATTCAAGGCATAAAACACAATAGATAAAAAACAATACAGAAAATGCATATCACACCATACAATACATATCGCACCCTACATACCATGCAACATAACACACAGAACACACAGTGCAATAAAATACACAATACAATACGAAATACAATATACAATAGAAAAAGCAAGACCCTATAAAACACAAAATACAACCCACTAGAATACACAACAGAATACAGGACATAAAAGAACAAAACTACCTCATGATGCAGAACAACAAATAACATCCGTTACAATACCTGCACTTGGCAGGGTTGGCTCCCAAGACAAGCACCCAAGTGCTGGCTCCCAAGCAGCACTCTGCAGTGTCGGCTCCCACGAAGAGCTCGGCGGTCGCGGCTCCCGAGAAAGGCTCTGTGCCTGCACTACAGAAAATATACTACATACACCACAAAACAAAATGCGCTACAGAACAAAATACAATACGTGACATGCAATACATGAAAGGTAAAAAAGACCACACAATGCATACCAGAGAATAGCCTACAAAGGAAGACCCAATAAACACAATACAACACAGGCAATGCAAGGCACACCATACGTGACACGCCTTAAAACAGTATATTACATTCAATACAACAGCATCTAATACAACACGATACACCACGCAGAATGAAATACACGGCATAAAATGCCATACAAAGTGCAATACCTACAATGCCATACAAAGTGCAATACCTACAATGCCATACAAAGTGCAATACCTACAATGCCATACAAAGTGCAATACCTACAATGCAATAGAAAACACAGTGCAATACTTCAAATGCAAAACAGAATCCCATACATACAACAGGATAAATACAATACGATACATGCAATTCGATAAATACCATACCATACCATGCAATACTTAGAATACACAACACAATAAGAAATACAATACACAGCACAACACCAACTACAGTACACAATACAAACTAAGGTACGGTACAAAACAAGCTACAGTGCCAGACAATACAGAGAACGCAATACATAGAATAAAGTACACGCAAGACAATGACTACGATACAATATATACCGTAACATCCCATACAGGACAACGCAACCCATGCAACGCACACACGCAAGAGAATACAACAGATACAACACATACAATCTAGGACAATGCAAAACACAATATGCACGATACAATCCATACGAAACCCTACAATACAAACCATATCATACATTACAATACAAAATACATTACAGTACATACAACGCAATACGTGTTGTACAATAAATATCATACAGGACATGAAATCCAATACGTGAAATGCAATACCAAAAACATGATACAAAATGCAATCCGTACAATGCGATACAAAGTGCAACACAAAGCATACAAACACAGAATACAACATCGAATACTAAATACAAAATGCAATACAAAATACAACATGATACAAACAATGCAATACAAATGATCCAGTATGATAAATAACAACCCAGAAAATACAATAGGGTACATACAGTACGGTAAGTGTTATACCACACCATACACACAGTACACAATGCAACAGAAACTGCACTACAATACTTACAATACAAAACACAATGCAAATTACAATAAATAAAATCCAATACATACAACACAAAATACAATACTAAGTAAAAAACACAAACTAATTCAAGCAATAAAATATTCTATCTCCCATCTGGTACACGCAATAGGATGAATACCAAACCATTCCAACCATCCCTACAATAATATATACATACCATACAAAAAACAGCATGCAATACACTGCATACACTACACACAGTACAGTACAAAACCAACTACAACAATACAACACACACCAGACAAGGCAAGACAAGAAATACATTACCATACACCACATGTACTAAACCAATACTATACGTACAATACATACGATAAAATACGACACGGAACATATGATACAATACATACGGTACACGACAATACATATGATACAAGATGATACACACGATACAATACATACAATACCACAGATTTCAAAACTGACCATGCCATACATAGCATACATAGAATACACTACACGTCATGCCTACAATTAAATACACACAATACAAACAATACGATAACTACCATACAGGAAAACACAACACATGCAATACCCACAAGGAAATGCAAGACAAAACACAGTCTATCCAATCCAATACATACGGAAGCATACCATACAAAACGTACAATACAAGCCATGCCATACCTAAAATACCATACAACATACATTACAATACATGCTGCATTACAAGACAAACTACATTCCAATACAAAAAGCATCCCAATACAAAATACATTACAAGCCCTACAACCCACACAATCCGTACAATACAAGACGAAAGACATTAAAATACATGACAATACCAAACCCATTACAAACCATACAACACAATCCGTACGAGAAACAGCATGCCATACAATACATAAATACAAGAGAGAAAATACAATGCCAATAGAATACAAAATAAAACACATGCAATACACTACAAAATAGAACGCAATACATTCAAAAGACAACGCAAACTAGAGTACAGTACAAACAATACATATAATAAAATACGACCAATACAACACGATACTTACAATACCCTAAGTGAAATAAATGTCATACCGTACTATACATACAGTACACAATACAAAACAAACTGCAGTACAATACAAAACAGACACTGCAAAATCCAAAGCAATACATACAATACTACACAAGACAAGCAGCACCATACAAAAAGTACCTTACATAAAATTCCGTACTCGAAATACAAGGCATAAAACACAATAGATAAAAAACAATACAGAAAATGCATACCACACCATACAATACATATCGCACCCTACATACCATGCAACATAAAACACAGAACACACAGTGCAATAAAATACACAATGCAATACGAAATACAATATACAATAGAAAATGCAAGACCCTATAAAACACAAAATACAACCCACCTAGAATACACAAGAGAATACAGGACATAAAAGAACAAAACTACCTCATGATGCAGAACAACAAATAACATCCGTTACAATACCTGCACTTGGCAGGGTTGGCTCCCAAGACAAGCACCCAAGTGCTGGCTCCCAAGCAGCACTCTGCAGTGTCGGCTCCCACGAAGAGCTCGGCGGTCGCGGCTCCCGAGAAAGGCTCTGTGCCTGCACTACAGAAAATATACTACATACACCACAAAACAAAATGCGCTACAGAACAAAATACAATACGTGACATGCAATACATGAAAGGTAAAAAAGACCACACAATGCATACCAGAGAATAGCCTACAAAGGAAGACCCAATAAACACAATACAACACAGGCAATGCAAGGCACAGCATACGTGACACGCCTTAAAACAGTATATTACATTCAATACAATAGCATCAATTAAACACGATACACCACACAAAATGAAATACACGGCATAAAATGCCATACAAAGTGCAATACCTACAATGCAATAGAAAACACAGTGCAATACCTTAAATGCAAGACAGAATCCCATACATACAACAGGATAAATACAATACGATACATGCAATTTGATAAATACCATACCATACCATGCAATACTTAGAATACACAACACAATAAGAAATACAATACACAGCACAACACCAACTACAGTACACAATACAAACTAAGGTACGGTACAAAACAAACTGCAGTACAATACAATACATAGAGTGCAATACACAGAACAGAATAAAATACATACAAGACAATGTATACAATAAATAACGTACCATATAGCACAACACAACACATGCAAGAGAATACAACACATACAATGTAATACAATACAAAATACAACATGTACAATAGAAAACATACCATAGAATAAATACCATACATGGAACCACAACACATGCAACACCTGGAAGACAAAGACGACAAAATACGATACAGACAAAACAACACATCCGATACGTGCCACACAAAACATACAAAACCACTCAATACAAACCCTACAATACAAACCACATAATACAACACAGTACAAGCTGCATGACAATACAGACAATACAATAAAACACAATACATACTGTACAAGAAATACCGTACCATACATGAAATACCACACAAAAACCAGAACACGGTAAATGAAATATGGTGCATAGAACACAGTACATAAAATGCAATATGACTTATAATATGCTACAATACGATATACAATTCCATACAACACCATACATACCATACAATACTATAGATACCGTACAATACATACCACACTTACAGTACATGCCACAGAACACAAAATACAATCCAATACAAAGCACAATACGTACCGTACAGCCTATAGCCCTCCAGCCAAGACCTCCGCTTGTGGGACTCATTCCACCAAGGCTCGCAAACACCAATGAATCCACAAGAGAACAGAAGACATGTCGTACGTACTCTTATACAAAAGAGCATCCGATACTGCAGCGCAATACAAAACAAGCTAAAGTACAATACCAGCCATACAACACATGAGTTAAGAAGCCACGAACGCAATGCAATACAGTACCATCCCATCCATGCAACACGACACACGCACCACCGCGCAGCAGCGTTGCGACCTCAGGAGCACCCACCTGAAAGAGCAGGAGCGGGCCACGGTCCGAAGGCCGCACTAAGCTCGTCAGCCGGCTGGCGACGTCCCTGCTTCGGGCCCCAGGGAGGCAGCACGCTTCCCTGAAAAGAGGCTCCGGTCTGCACAGGGGTGCCTCCCTCCCGCCCCGGCGGCAGTCACCGATGACCATAACTCGCCCTTCCCTTCTTTCTTCTCGGCGCTGCTCTTAATGCAGCTCTCGAGGCGCGGGCTTGGTCGCTCTGACCTGGGCCAGAGTGCTGGCACAGCTTCCTCCCCTTCTGCCTCCTGACGCGCTTCCTCTACCACACCCAGGGCCTCCTCCCCATTCCCTCAAGGGATCCCAGAGGCTGAGGAGGGCCTCCTCTTCCAGCTCCGTGCAGTAACCTGCTGCCACCCCTCCCTACCCCTCCCTTGGGCCTTCCTCCCGGCACAAAAACGGATCCGGGGCCTGCCCCGCTGCTCGAGGCCACGCTGAGCCGGCTGCTGCGGACCAGAGGCGGCAGAGCACAGCTCCCTTGCTCCATCTCCCCCTCGGACGCTCCTCAGCCCGCCCGCCTCCTCCTGCAGCTCGGCCACCGGGCAGAGCCCTGCCGCCACCTGGGCGCACCCCCCACAGGCTCGCTTGCTGTCGCCCTCCACCCCCAGCAGCAGCCCCGCGCGCACCCCACAGCCTGACACCTGGGCGGGCGGTCGCCTGCTGGGACAGGCGCTCTGGCAGTGTGGCTGCAGGGGCTCTGCCGGGCGCCGGCAGCGCCGGGGAAGCGGCTTTCTGCCCGCTGCCGCGCGCCGCCGCGCCCGGTGGCATCAACCGCCTCGGTTGTTTCGGCCCGCTTCAATCTCCCGCGCGGCCGGGCGCAGGCGCCGTCCGTTGCTGGCGCGTCCAATCAGCGGGCCGGGCCCCGCGGCTCGGGGCCCGCCCCCTGCTGCGGCCTCGGCTCTTCGGCCTGGGGGAGGCCTCGCGCGGCCCGCGCCGCCGCTGCCGGGCCCCGCCGCCGCCCTCCGCCGCCGCTGCCGGGCCCCGCCGCCGCTGCCGGGCCCCGCCGCCGCCCTCCGCCGCCGCTGCCGGGCCCCGTAAGGCGAAGAAGGGCCCTGCTGAGCCGGAGACGTATATACCATACAGTGTATACCATACAGTACCATACCATACAGAACGCAGTACAGGCAATAACATACAATTCATACCATACCACACCATACAGTACACTACATACCATACCATACCATACCATACCATACCATACCATACCATACCATACCATAGAATGCATACCATCCAATTCAACACATAAAATACCATACACCACATACACATAGAATTTATACTCTATCTATATCTATTTCACACGCATTACAAAAAATAGATTTAATACTTTAACATACCATGCAATACAACAAATACCGTAGAATAACTACCATACCATAGAATAACTACCATGCCATACAACACGTACAATGTAAAAACCCCATATCATACAGGAGACACCATATGATACAAAACATACTGTGCCATGCCGTACCGTACCATCCCATCCCATCCTGTACATTAAATACCATACCATACCAAACAGGCAAGATGCAATGCAATAGAAAATGCAATAGACAAGAAAATGCAATGGAATATAAAGTACAAAACAACGTTTACAGTACGATACGCAGGTGCCTTATAATACAATGCAACACGTACAACACATACCGTAGGATACATACATACTCTAAAAGACATACAATACTGTAGAGTGCCATGTACAAAATACAATAGAGTACACTACAAAATGCAATCGAATACAAAATACAAAGGAGAATACAATACACACAGGAGAATACAGAACAATTCATGCAATACAATAGAAAACCTACCAGATCCTGCCATACAATCCTTACCATACCATGCCATATCATTCAATACAAAATACAATACAATAAATACAAAAAATACAATGCAAAAATTACAACACATGCATTACAACATTCCAACACATACAGTACAATACGTACGATGCAATAAATGCGTACAAGTCAATAAATACCATCCTGTACACTATATAAAATACAAACCACAAAACAATATATGCAATAAAGGGAAGACAATACAGACAATACAATAAATAGAATAGATACAGTACAACACAATGCATACAATGCATAAAATATATAAGATACATACCAAATGTACAATACGTACAATGCACACAATACAGAAAACTCAACACGTGTAGTACAGTCTATGCAATACCCTACAAACGATCCAATAAAGAGCATGCAATACATACCATACCATACAATATGTGCAGCACGTATGATGCCATACAATGCATAGAAAAGCTTAGCATATCGTACAGCACCATACCACTGAAAATACAACGCACAAGCGCAATAAAATACACACAATACAGCACGATACCTCCCATACAAAACAGTAGGATACAAGACATACATGTCGTACAATACATGCCACACCATCCTATAAATACTATACCATACTACACACTGCATACAATTTATGTAAATACAATATATAGTACTAATACAATGTACAAAATACATGCAATAAGGACCATACCATACCATGGAATACATACCGAGCTGTATAATAAACACTATACGATACACACCATACCATAAAATACAAGCAATGCCCAAAAAGGCAATAAACACAAAGACAATACAAACAGTACATACCATACCCTACAACACAACGCATACAATCCATACACTACAACGCCATACAAAATACAGTACAAAATACAACCTATCGCATACAATGCACACAAGACAATGCAATACAAACTACCGTACGAAATACAATACAATACAAAGACAGTACAAAAACCATTACTCTAGAAAATACAATACAATACATACAATATGAGATACAACACAAAACACATTCCATACAATGCAGACAATACAATACACACAATACAGGTACATAAATTACAATACATACCATATACCATACGGACAATCGACAGTACAATACAAAATCCAACACACAATACAAATCAAACTGGAGCACAAAACAATTCTTACAATACAATACATACAACACGATACATACAATACAAACCGGACCGGACCGGACCATACATTGCAATACGATACATGCATTTGATACAACACGCCATACGTACGATACATACCATGCAATAAAGACAATACCATACAATATATACAATACCATACAATCCATACCATACCGTACAATACACAGAATGCACAATACACTGCAATATGCAATACAATACACGGTACAAAATACAATACACACCATAATACAATACAATACAATAATATTTAGAAATCCTAAAATAACAAAATACCATACGATGTAATACAATGCAAAAAACCCAAGAACATCTTAAGATACAGTGCAACACATACAATAGCATAAATACCATACGGTACAATAAAACACAACACATACAGTACATAGATTACAATGTAATCCAAAACACGCTACAAGAAATAAAATGCAGTGCAACACCTACAGTATATACATTGGAATGCAATGCAATATATACAAAACCGTAAATACCATAGAACACAACAGATACAAAATACAATGCAATACAAAATACCATAAAAATTCAATATATGCTCTACAATAAAAGACACAATGCATATAGGACAGTCCATACCATACCATACGATAAAATAGATATAGTACAAGACATAGAATTAATACAATGTATAAAACGCATACAATACATATAATTAATCCAACACGTAAAATAGATAAAATACCATAAATACAAGAATTAGCATACCATTCCATGAAATGCATACAATACAATAGAATAAATACCATACGATACCGTACCATACAATACAATGCAGTAGAGTACGCGGAAGACCTGTATGAACCATTCCCACGCCTCTTTTTCATGTCGATGCCCCATGCCTCTCAGTGCCTTAAAAAGAGACATTTGGACAATGCCCTTCGTAATGGGCTTCAACTGCTGGTCAGCCCTGGAGAGATCAGGCAGTTGGACTGCGCGATTGTTGCAGGTCCCTCCCAACTAGAAATAAACTATCCTATCCTATCTGTATCCTATGCTATCCTATCCTATGCTATCCTACCCTATGCTACCCTATCCTATGCTATCCTTTCCTGTCCTATGCTATCCTATGCTATGCTGTGCTATGTTATGCTATGCTAAGCTGTGCTAAATAAATGTGGAAGCTGCTGAACCAAATGAAACCAGAAAGTCAAAACCTTCTGGAAGCTGTTACACCTTTGGAAAACTGTGCTGTATTGCCCACGTGCAACGCTTGCTCTTGCAGGACGCCAGCGAGCATCCCTTCACGGGCGTGTGACAGTTGTGCTCTGGGTTGTGGCCACTCAGGTCTTGAAGACCTGCAGGCTCAGGGATCCCACAACCTCTCTGGACAACCCACTCCAGTGCTCCACGATCCTCACAGGGATTTTGGTTTTTCTTCCTTCTCTGCAGCCTGAACCTCTCTAGTTTCAGGAGGTGCCACCGTCTCCGCCCCTCCCATCAGGCAGTGCTGGGAAGAACCTGTCCCCATCCCCTTCCCCATAGGCACTGGGGTGTGCTGTGAGGTGCCCCGGTGCCTTCTCTGCTCCATGCTGAACCAGCCCCAGACCCACAGACCCTCCTTGCCTCCCCTGAGCCCCTCTGCTCTATCAACCTGTCTCCGGGACCCCAAAGAGGACGTAGTGCCTACATGAGGCCTGATGGGTGCTGAGCAGAGGGGATGGCTCATCCTTGTGCCTTCTGCTAGGGGAGAGAGGCAGCAGAAGTCCTGCCAGAGCGAGCCAAGTGCTGCCTATGAGGCCGCGTGGGAGGAAGCAGGGGAGCCCCGAGGGCTGGCCAGCAATGCTGGAGAGTGGGGAGAGGCTGTGGGACTTTGTCCTGCAGCCTCCCAGGGAGGCACGAGGTGCTACCGAGTGAAGCCTCTTGCCGTATGTGCCTGGAGATGTCTGCCATGGCGAGAGCGACCTGACGGAGCCCTGGGAAGACACGGACGAGGCCTCAGTGACTGGCATGAAACAGCGATGCCGAACACAAGCCAAGAGATGGGGGGATGGAGTGGGCACTGGCTCTGCGGTAACCCCAGACGCGTGTGCTGGGGCTGCAGCGCTGCCGGGGCGAGCGCCGTGGGCGAGGACGGCCAGTTGTGATGCCCCTGCGCGATGGCTTCTGATGTCAGGGAGTCCCTGAGCGACGGGTTCTGTTGTCACCAAGGGATGGACGGAGACTTCTCTGAGCAAGAGGCTCTAATGTCACCTGGCGCTGGACTGTGACGTCCCCAAGCCACGGAATGTGACCAGGAATCCAAGGCTCACCCTGCTCACCCTGGTGCCAGCACTCCAGCTGAGCAGTCGGCGAGGTGTGGGGTGTTGAGCAAGGCCTTGGTGCTGGTGTCGTGCTCGGGGAGTTGCTCCTTGCAGCTCTCAGTACCCGACCCCAGAGCCTTCAAAGGATTTTCCCCGGCCCTGCCAGGTGGAGGCAGCCGGGGCACCCAGGAGGCGCGCTCGCAGCAGCAGCGGTGAGCTGGGTGGGGAAACTTCACCCTGGGGAGCTGGGAGGGTTTCCTTCAGGAGGGACCTGGGCATTTCTTCCACCCCTCCCCAAGCCGGCCAGTGACCGTGGCCTCTCTTCCTTTTCTTGCATGATACCCGCTGCTGCAGCCCTCGTGAGAGGGAGCGACTCGTCATCGTCGGCTCCCCCCAGCCCACCGCAGCGAGTGGAGAGCATGGCCACGGAGCTGGACGACCGCTGTCCCATCTGCCTGGACAGCTGGGAGGAGGCCAGCTTTGTGATGCCATGCCTCCACCGCTTCTGCTACCCGTGCATCCTGCGGTGGGCTGAGAGCAAGCCCGAGTGCCCCCTCTGCAAGAGGAAGATCCTCTCCATCCTGCACTCGGTGCGGGCGGACGATGACTACCTGGAGCACGTCGTCACACCATCCGTGCCATCTTCCGTCATCGTCCGCCAGGCGGGAGGAGCTCCCAGCCGCCCAGCCACCCACAACCTCCATCAACCCAGAGCACCCCAACGGTGGGCTGCAGAAGGGGTGCTCAGGGGTGCTGTGGGCGGCCTCCAGCCCCCAAACTGGATGAACCATTTCCAGAGCAACCCAACGCTCCTCCAGACCCTGCAGTCCTGGGTCCGTCAGGAGACGGAGGAGATCTTTGGCAACGGGGTGTTGGAGGCAGCCGTGCTGGAGGGCACTGCCACGGGCATCCAGAGCAACGTCGGGAGAGAGCTGCGACGGCGCAGCAGGGAGGCCCGTCATCTGCGGGGCGGGCAGGACGCCCGTGCTGCCGTGGGGCAGGAGGGCAGCCCCACGCGTGCCTCAGGCCCTGCTGCCTCCCCAGGAGGGTCTCTTGCCCCCAGCCCAGCCCCCTCCACCAGCCCGGCAAGATCCAGCACGGACGAGCTCCCCGGCACCTCATCTGCTGCCATTGGTGGGGGTCCCGGCAGCCACTTCTCTGCTCCCATTGCCACCCCTGCAGAGCAAGAAGAGCCCCCAGAGGAGGCAGGGGAGGCTGTGCCCGGGCCCTCCACTTCCAGCCAGGGCACTGAACGCTCCCTTGGGGGGCCACAGCGACCCCCAAAGAGGAGGGCCAGCAGCACCGAGGCCTCTCCAGCCAACAAGAGGCCAGCACCGCGTCGGTGACCCTGCAGAGTGCCTCGGGGGACGGCCAAACCAGCACTGGGCCATCAGCTGGGGCATGCGCCAGCCCTCAAGGGCTCCCAGCCCCCCAAATCCAATTATCCAAATCAAGTAAATGCAGGAAAACTGCAGGAAAAGTTGCAGTGTTACTAACAGGACAGGTGGCGTTGCTATCCTCGCCCTTTTTGGCTTTGTTGCGGGGAGGGGTGGCATGTTGACACCGAGGGCTCCTTCTACGCATGCCAGGTACTGTTCCCTTGTTCGCCACGAAGGCAAGTGCTGCCCAGCTCCAGGCCTGCATCTCTGCACCTGCTCCCGGGGCAGATGTTTCCAGATGGAGGTTCTCCAGGGCCAGCCCGTGCCCCATCGCTCAACACCTCAGGCCCGTCCTCCTCCTCACCGCACCCTCTGCCCCGAATTCCTGGGGCTCTGCTCTCCTACCAGCCTGCACTGCTGGCTGCAGCCTCACTACATCGGCACACAAATCCCTCGTCCTGCGCCGGGTCGTGACTCGGTGCTGCACTCTGCATCAACCTAGCGTCGTACCCTGCCAAGGCAGGAGCTCCAAGAACTTCAACAAGGGGAAGCGCAAAGTCCTGCACGTGGGGAGGGACAACCCCAGGCACGAGCACACACCAGCACATGGGGCGGGCTGCCCGGCTGGAAAGCAACCTGGGAAAGGTGACACCATGCTGCTGCCATCGAGCACAGCCTTTCTTCCAACCATGCTGTGCTTGCCGAACTCTTCCAACAGTCTCGCTCCCTCCAGATGTGAAACTGTACTCGTACATCGATGATATTCTGATTGGAGGGACCTTCCCTGAAAAAGTGGGGTGCTTGGTGGATTGCAGGTAGTGCAGCGATTCCACCGGACACCCTAAGTAAAAGAGAACAATTGCAGATGCCCCAATCTAGGAAGGAATTACAACAGCTTATGGATACTTTTGGGTGCTGGAGGAAACACGTACCTGTTTGATTTGCGATCATTGCTCGCCTGCTCTCCTCGCTTTTACGAAAAGGAAAACCCTAGAAATGGAACTCAGAACATGAAGAGGCAGCCGGAACTCTGATGCAGGAATTAAAGACATATCAGGCCGTCCCCATGTGCCCGAAGATGAGCCGGCGGGGAAGATGACCGGCCTGGCTGAGCAGAGAGCTTTGGACGGAACTCCGGGAAAAAAGAGAGTTTATGACCTTTGGAAGAAGGGGCAGGCAACTCAGGAGGACTTCACGGATGCTGCGAGGTTTTGCGGGGAGAAAATTACAAGGGCCAAAGCCCAGCTAGAACTTAACCTGGCGCCTGCCGTAAAAGGCAACAAACAATGTTGCTGTAAATACATTAGCAACAAAAGGAGGGCTAAGGAGAATCTTCATCCTCTCCTGGACGCGTCAGGAAAGAGTGACAAAGGATGAGGAAAAGGCTGAGGTACTTAATGCCTTCTTTGCCTCAGTCTTTAAGAGTAAGACGAGCTGTCCTCCGGGTCCCCAGCCCCCTGAGCTGGAAGATAGGGGCGGGGAGCAGAATGAAGCCCCCACAATCCAAGGGGAAATGGTTAGCGTCCTGCTACACCACTTAGACACACCCAAGTCTCTGGGACCGGATGGGATCCACCCAAGGGTCCTGAGGGAGCTGGCAGAAGAGCTCACCAAGCCACTTCCCATCATCTACCAGCAGTTGTGGCTAGCTGGGGAGGTCCCAGTTGACTGGAGGTTAGCAAATGTGAGGCCCCGGAGGAGGCCTGGGAGGCTGTGCCCGGGCCCTCCACTTCCAGCTGGGGCAGTGAACGCTCCCCTGGGGGGTGTGCTGGTTTTGGCTGGGGTAGAGTTAATTTTCTTCATAGCAGCTAGTATGGGGCCATGTTTCGCATTTGTGCTGGAAACAGTGCTGATAAAGCAGGGATGGTTTTGTTCCTGCTGAGCAGTGCTTACCCCGAGTCAAGGCCCCTTCTGCTCCTCCACCACCCCACCAGCGAGCAGGCTGGGGGTGCACAAGAAGTTGGGAGGGGACACAGCCGGGACAGCTGACCCCGACTGACCAAAGGGATATTCCATGCCATATGACATCATGCTCAGGATATAAAGCTGCGGGAAGAAGAAGGAAGGGGGGACACTCGGAGTAATGGCGTTTGTCTTCCCAAGCAACCGTTACGCGTGATGGAGCCCGGCTTTCCTGGAGATGGCTCAACACCCGCCTGCCGATGGGAAGTGGTGAATGACGTCCTTGTTTTGCTTTGCTTGCCTGCGCGGCTTTTGCTTTCCCTATCAAACGGTCTTTACCTGAACCCACCAGTCTTCTCACTTTCACTCTGCTGATTCTCTCCCCCATCGCACCTGGGGGGAGTGAGCGAGCGGCTGTGTGGTGCCTAGTTGCCAGCTGGGCTTAAACCACAACAGTGCCTTGGGGGGCCACAGCGACCCTCGAAGAGGAGGGCCAGCAGCACCGAGGCCTCTCCAGCCAACAAGAGGCCAGCACCACGTCAGTGATCCTGGAGGGTGCCTCGGGGGATGGCCAAACCAGGACTGGGCCATCAGCTGGGGCATGCGCCAGCCCTCAAGGGCTCCCAGCCCCCCAAATCCAATTATCCAAATCAAATAAATGCAGGAAAAAGTTGCAGTGTTACTAACAGGACAGGTGGCGTTGCTATCCTCACCCTTTTACCATCAAAGTTCTTGAACCTGCATTATCAATACCAGCTACAGAATCGGCTGGGACCTGCCCACGGCTACTCTCTGTATTGCATGTGTTGTCTTGTAGGGTATGGTACGTATTCTACATCTTGTATGAATAGTAGGTATTATATTGTACATTGGTTTGTATTGTATGTTGTATTGTACGTACCATATTGTAGGTATTGGACTGCAGTTTATGTAATGCATTGTATTGTAAGTATCGCATTTTAGACCTTCTATTGCATTCTATTGTTTATTGTAGTTTCTGTATTTTATTGTATGCATTGCTGTATGTCTACATTGCTCCATGTACTGTATGAAGCGTATTGAATGCAATACGCTTTTACTCATGCCGTTCAGAATTCTTGAGGGGGTCCTCAGGGGTCTCGGGGGGGCGTTTGCTTGTGTCCGCTACTTAAACTTGCTTCTTGCGCCTGCGCGGTTCTTTCTCATCTCATTATGCTCAGTCCTGGCCTTGAGAACCAGCTCTTCACCAGTTTTTGTCTTTAAGCTCCTCTTTCCCTGCACCCAGTACCTACAGTCCTGGGCTACTTCGGCAATTGCCCACATTGCATCTGTCAAGAGCGTCAGCTAACTACCAAATTATTTCAAAACATGGTCCCTATGTTATCAGTATGCAATCTCTCGTGCGTATTGTATTCTGCACTGTACGCATGGCATTGTGTGTATCGTATTGTACGTAATGGATGTGGTGTCCAGTGTGGTATTTGCTGCACTGTATTGTAACGTCTTCTCTTGTAACGTAACGCATGGGGCATCGACATGAAAAAGAGGCGTGGGAATGGTTCATACAGGTCTTCCGCGTACTCTACTGCATTGTAGTGTATGGTACGGTATTGTATGGTATTTATTCTATTGTATTGGATGCATTTCATGGAATGGTATGCTAATTCTTGTATTTGTGGTATTTTATCTATTTTACATGTTGGATTAATTATATGTATTGTATGCGTTTTATACATTGTATTAATTCTATGTCTCGTACTATATCTATTTTATCGTATGGTATGGTATGGACTGTCCTATATGCACTGTGTCTTTTATTGTAGAGTATATATTGAATTTTTATGGTATTTTGTATTGCATTGTATTTTGTATCTGTTGTGTTCTATGGTATTTACGGTTTTGTATATATTGCATTGCATTCCAGTGTATATATTGTAGGTGTTGCATTGCATTTTATT
Organism: Gavia stellata; assembly: GCF_030936135.1. Taxonomy (NCBI): domain Eukaryota; kingdom Metazoa; phylum Chordata; class Aves; order Gaviiformes; family Gaviidae; genus Gavia; species Gavia stellata. Next base: position 52,085,194 of record NC_082637.1, read on the forward strand.
TCTTGTAGCGTGTTTTGGATTACATTGTAATCTATGTACTGTATGTGTTGTGTTTTACTGTACCGTATGGTATTTATGCTATTGTATGTGTTGCACTGTATCTTAAGATGTTCTTGGGTTTTTTGCATTGTATTACATCGTATGGTATTTTGTTATTTTAGGATTTCTAAATATTATTATATTGTATTGTATTATGGTGTGTATTGTATTTTGTACAGTGTATTGTATTGCATATTGCAGTGTATTGTGCATTCTGTGTATTGTACGGTATGGTATGGATTGTATGGTATTGTATATATTGTATGGTATTGTCTTTATTGCATGGTATGTATCGTACGTATGGCGTGTTGTATCAAATGCATGTATCGTATTGCAATGTGTGGTACGGTCCGGTCCGGTTTGTATTGTATGTATCGTGTTGTATGTATTGTATTGTAAGAATTGTTTTGTGCTCCAGTTTGATTTGTATTGTGTGTTGGATTTTGTATTGTACTGTCGATTGTCCGTATGGTATATGGTATGTATTGTAATTTATGTACCTGTATTGTGTGTATTGTATTGTCTGCATTGTATGGAATGTGTTTTGTGTTGTATCTCGTATGTACTGTATTTTCTAGAGTAATGGTTTTTGTACTGTCTTTGTATTGTATTGTATTTTGTACAGTAGTTTGTATTGCATTGTCTTGTGTGCATTGTATGCGATAGGTTGTATTTTGTACTGTATTTTGTATGGCGTTGTAGTGTATGGATTGTATGCGTTGTGTTGTAGGGTATGGTATGTACTGTTTGTATTGTCTTTGTGTTTATTGCCTTTTTGGGCATTGCTTGTATTTTATGGTATGGTGTGTATCGTATAGTGTTTATTTTACAGCTCGGTATGTATTCCATGGTATGGTATGGTCCTTATTGCATGTATTTTGTACATTGTATTAGTAGTATATATTGTATTTACATGAATTGTATGTAGTGTGTAGTATGGTATAGTATTTATAGGATGGTGTGGCATGTATTGTACGACATGTATGTCTTGTATCCTACTGTTTTGTATGGGAGGTATTGTGTTGTATTGTGTGTATTTTATTGCGCTTGTGCGTTGTATTTTCAGTGGTATGGTGCTGTACGATATGCTAAGCTTTTCTATGCATTGTATGGCATCATACGTGCTGCACATATTGTATGGTATGGTATGTATTGCATGCTCTTTATTGGATCGTTTGTAGGGTATTGCGTAGATTGAACACGTGTTGTGTTTTCTGTATTGTGTGCATTGTACGTATTGTACATTTGGTATGTATCTTATATATTTTATGCATTGTATGCATTGTGTTGTACTGTATCTATTCTATTTATTGTATTGTCTGTATTGTCTTCCCTTTATTGCATATATTGTTTTGTGGTTTGTATTTTATATAGTGTACAGGATGGTATTTATTGACTTTTACGCATTTATTGCATCGTACGTATTGTACTGTATGTGTTGTATTGGAATGTTGTAATGCATGTGTTGTAATTTTTGCATTGTATTTTTTGTATTTATTGTATTGTATTTTGTATTGAATGATATGGCATGGTATGGTAAGGATTGTATGGCAGGATCTGGTAGGTTTTCTATTGTATTGCAGGAATTGTTCTGTATTCTCCTGTGTGTATTGTATTCTCCTTTGTATTTTGTATTCGATTGCATTTTGTAGTGTACTCTATTGTATTTTGTACATGGCATTCTACAGTATTGTATGTCTTTTAGAGTATGTATGTATCCTACGGTATGTGTTGTACGTGTTGCATTGTATTATAAGGCACCTGCGTATCGTACTGTAAACGTTGTTTTGTACTTTATATTCCATTGCATTTTCTTGTCTATTGCATTTTCTATTGCATTGCATCTTGCCTGTTTGGTATGGTATGGTATTTAATGTACAGGATGGGATGGGATGGTACGGTACGGCATGGCACAGTATGTTTTGTATCATATGGTGTCTCCTGTATGATATGGGGTTTTTACATTGTACGTGTTGTATGGCATGGTAGTTATTCTATGGTATGGTAGTTATTCTACGGTATTTGTTGTATTGCATGGTATGTTAAAGTATTAAATCTATTTTTTGTAATGCGTGTGAAATAGATATAGATAGAGTATAAATTCTATGTGTATGTGGTGTATGGTATTTTATGTGTTGAATTGGATGGTATGCATTCTATGGTATGGTATGGTATGGTATGGTATGTAGTGTACTGTATGGTGTGGTATGGTATGAATTGTATGTTATTGCCTGTACTGCGTTCTGTATGGTATGGTACTGTATGGTATACACTGTATGGTATATACGTCTCCGGCTCAGCACGGCCCTTCTTCGCCTTACGGGGCCCGGCAGCGGCGGCGGAGGGCGGCGGCGGGGCCCGGCAGCGGCGGCGGGGCCCGACAGCGGCGGCGGAGGGCGGCGGCGGGGCCCGGCAGCGGCGGCGGAGGGCGGCGGCGGCGTAACCCGGCAGCGGCGGAGGGCAGCGGCGGAGGGCGGCGGCGGGGCCCCGCAGCGGCGGCGGAGGGCGGCGGCGGGGCCCGGCAGCGGCGGCGGAGGGCGGCGGCGGGGCCCGGCAGCGGCGGCGGAGGGCGGCGGCGGCGTAATCCGGCAGCGGCGGAGGGCGGCGGCGGGGCCCCGCAGCGGCGGCGGAGGGCGGCGGCGGGGCCCGGCAGCGGCGGCGCGGGCCGCGCGAGGCCTCCCCCAGGCCGAAGAGCCGAGGCCGGAGCAGGGGGCGGGCCCCGAGCCGCGGGGCCCGGCCCGCTGATTGGACGCGCCAGCAACGGACGGCGCCTGCGCCCGGCCGCGCGGGAGATTGAAGCGGGCCGAAACAACCGAGGCGGTTGATGCCACCGGGCGCGGCGGCGCGCGGCAGCGGGCAGAAAGCCGCTTCCCCGGCGCTGCCGGCGCCCGGCAGAGCCCCTGCAGCCACACTGCCAGAGCGCCTGTCCCAGCAGGCGACCGCCCGCCCAGGTGTCAGGCTGTGGGGTGCGCGCGGGGCTGCTGCTGGGGGTGGAGGGCGACAGCAAGCGAGCCTGTGGGGGGTGCGCCCAGGTGGCGGCAGGGCTCTGCCCGGTGGCCGAGCTGCAGGAGGAGGCGGGCGGGCTGAGGAGCGTCCGAGGGGGAGATGGAGCAAGGGAGCTGTGCTCTGCCGCCTCTGGTCCGCAGCAGCCGGCTCAGCGTGGCCTCGAGCAGCGGGGCAGGCCCCGGATCCGTTTTTGTGCCGGGAGGAAGGCCCAAGGGAGGGGTAGGGAGGGGTGGCAGCAGGTTACTGCACGGAGCTGGAAGAGGAGGCCCTCCTCAGCCTCTGGGATCCCTTGAGGGAATCGGGAGGAGGCCCTGGGTGTGGTAGAGGAAGCGCGTCAGGAGGCAGAAGGGGAGGAAGCTGTGCCAGCACTCTGGCCCAGGTCAGAGCGACCAAGCCCGCGCCTCGAGAGCTGCATTAAGAGCAGCGCCGAGAAGAAAGAAGGGAAGGGCGAGTTATGGTCATCGGTGACTGCCGCCGGGGCGGGAGGGAGGCACCCCTGTGCAGACCGGAGCCTCTTTTCAGGGAAGCGTGCTGCCTCCCTGGGGCCCGAAGCAGGGACGTCGCCAGCCGGCTGACGAGCTTAGTGCGGCCTTCGGACCGTGGCCCGCTCCTGCTCTTTCAGGTGGGTGCTCCTGAGGTCGCAACGCTGCTGCGCGGTGGTGCGTGTGTCGTGTTGCGTGGATGGGATAGTACTGTATTGCATTGCGTTCGTGGCTTCTTAACTCATGTGTTGTATGGCTGGTATTGTACTTTAGCTTGTTTTGTATTGCGCTGCAGTATCAGATGCTCTTTTGTACAAGAGTACGTACGACATGTCTTCTGTTCTCTTGTGGATTCATTGGTGTTTGCGAGCCTTGGTGGAATGAGTCCCACAAGCGGAGGTCTTGGCTGGAGGGCTATAGGCTGTACGGTACGTATTGTGCTTTGTATTGGATTGTATTTTTTGTACGGTAGTGTTTGTCATGCGTTGCACGTGTTGTATCTTGTGTAGTGTTTTGTGTTGCATGGTATAGTATTTCTTCCCTTGCCGGTCCTGTGAGGTACTGTATGTATTGTGTTGTATTGTGTTGTATTTAGTCTCCGTTTTGTGTTGTGTACTGTATTGTATTGGTATTACGTGTTTTGGTGTGATCGTATGGTATGGGTTGTATGGTATGTCCTCTGTGGATGGTATAGTTGGTATCGTATGTATTTTCTGTAAGGCGTGGTTTCTATGGCATGGTTTGTAGATACGGCAGGTACGGTAACGTATTTTGTATTGCATGTATGGTTATGTTTTTTTGTATTGTGTGTATGGGACGGCATGGGGTATGGTATGGGTTATGCTATGGTACTGTGTTGTATGCGTTGCTTTACATTTTGCGTTGTGTTGCCTTTTGCATTGCGTTTACCGTCTGTGTGGTATGGTATGCATGGTGTTTTGTTTTTTATGGTAAGGTGTATTTGGCATCATGCGGTACATACGGTACCTATTGTGTGTATAGTACGCTATTGTACAGTGTTTAGGGTATGGTGTGGTATTTAGAGTATGGTGTTTAGGGTATGGCGTTTAGGGAATGGTATGGTAGGTAGGGCATTTATGTATGGTATGTATTGTTTGGCATGTACGGTATTGTTTGGCATGTGTTCTGTGGTATGTACTGTAAGTGTGGTATGTATTGTGCGGTATCTATAGTATTGTATGGTATGTATGGTGTTGTATGGAATTGTATATCGTATTGTAGCGTATTATAAGTCATATTGCATTTTATGTACTGTGTTCTATGCACCATATTTCATTTACCATGTTCTGGTTTTTGTATGGTATTTCATGTATGGTACGGTATTTCTTGTACAGTATGTATTGTGTTTTATTGTATTGTCTGTATTGTCATGCAGCTTGTACTGTGTTGTATTATGTGGTTTGTATTGTAGGGTTTGTATCGAGTGGTTTTGTATGTTTTGTGTGGCACGTATCGGATGTGTTGTTTTGTCTGTATCGATTTTGTCGATTTTGTCTTCCAGGTGTTGCATGTGTTGTGGTTCCATGTATGGTATTTATTCTATGGTATGTTTTCTATTGTACATGTTGTATTTTGTATTGTATTACATTGTATCTGTTGTATTGTCTTGCGTGTGTTGTGCTGTGCTATATGGTACGTTATTTATTGTATACATTGTCTTGTATGTATTTTATTCTGTTCTGTGTATTGCACTCTACGTATTGTATTGTACTGCAGTTTGTTTTGTACCGTACCTTAGTTTGTATTGTGTACTGTAGTTGGTGTTGTGCTGTGTATTGTATTTCTTATTGTGTTGTGTATTCTAAGTATTGCATGGTATGGTATGGTATTTATCAAATTGCATGTATCGTATTGTATTTATCCTGTTGTATGTATGGGATTCTGTCTTGCATTTAAGGTATTGCACTGTGTTTTCTATTGCATTGTAGGTATTGCACTTTGTATGGCATTGTAGGTATTGCACTTTGTATGGCATTTTATGCCGTGTATTTCATTTTGTGTGGTGTATCGTGTTGTATTGATGCTATTGTATTGAATGTAATATACTGTTTTAAGGCATGTCACGTATGGTGTGCCTTGCATTGCCTGTGTTGTATTGTGTTTATTGGGTCTTCCTTTGTAGTCTATTCTCAGGTATGCATTGTGTGGTCTTTTTTAGCTTTCATGTATTGCATGTCACGTATTGTATTTTGTTCTGTAGCGCATTTTGTTTTGTGGTGTATGTAGTATATTTTCTGTAGTGCAGGCACAGAGCCTTTCTCGGGAGCCACGACCGCCGAGCTCTTCGTGGGAGCCGACATTGCAGAGTGCTGCTTGGGAGCCAGCACTTGGGTGCTTGTCTTGGGAGCCAACCCTGCCAAGTGCAGGTATTGTAACGGATGTTATTTGTTGTTCTGCATCATGAGGTAGTTTTGTTCTTTTATGTCCTGTATTCTCTTGTGTATTCTAGGTGGGTTGTATTTTGTGTTTTATAGGGTCTTGCATTTTCTATTGTATATTGTATTTCGTATTGCATTGTGTATTTTATTGCACTGTGTGTTCTGTGTTTTATGTTGCATGGTATGTAGGGTGCGATATGTATTGTATGGTGTGGTATGCATTTTCTGTATTGTTTTTTATCTATTGTGTTTTATGCCTTGTATTTCGAGCACGGAATTTTATGTAAGGTACTTTTTGTATGGTGCTGCTTGTTTTGTGTAGTATTGTATGTATTGCTTTGGATTTTGCAGTGTCTGTTTTGTATTGTACTGCAGTTTGTTTTGTATTGTGTACTGTATGTATAGTACGGTATGACATTTATTTCACTTAGGGTATTGTAAGTATCGTGTTGTATTGGTCGTATTTTATTATATGTATTGTTTGTACTGTACTCTAGTTTGCGTTGTCTTTTGAATGTATTGCGTTCTATTTTGTAGTGTATTGCATGTGTTTTATTTTGTATTCTATTGGCATTGTATTTTCTCTCTTGTATTTATGTATTGTATGGCATGCTGTTTCTCGTACGGATTGTGTTGTATGGTTTGTAATGGGTTTGGTATTGTCATGTATTTTAATGTCTTTCGTCTTGTATTGTACGGATTGTGTGGGTTGTAGGGCTTGTAATGTATTTTGTATTGGGATGCTTTTTGTATTGGAATGTAGTTTGTCTTGTAATGCAGCATGTATTGTAATGTATGTTGTATGGTATTTTAGGTATGGCATGGCTTGTATTGTACGTTTTGTATGGTATGCTTCCGTATGTATTGGATTGGATAGACTGTGTTTTGTCTTGCATTTCCTTGTGGGTATTGCATGTGTTGTGTTTTCCTGTATGGTAGTTATCGTATTGTTTGTATTGTGTGTATTTAATTGTAGGCATGACATGTAGTGTATTGTATGTATGCTATGTATGGCATGGTCAGTTTTGAAATCTGTGGTATTGTATGTATTGTATCGTGTGTATCATCTTGTATCATATGTATTGTCGTGTACCGTATGTATTGTATCATATGTTCCGTGTCGTATTTTATCGTATGTATTGTACGTATAGTATTGGTTTAGTACATGTGGTGTATGGTAATGTATTTCTTGTCTTGCCTTGTCTGGTGTGTGTTGTATTGTTGTAGTTGGTTTTGTACTGTACTGTGTGTAGTGTATGCAGTGTATTGCATGCTGTTTCTTGTATGGTATGTATATATTATTGTAGGGATGGTTGGAATGGTTTGGTATTCATCCTATTGTGTGTACCAGATGGGAGATAGAATATTTTATTGCTTGAATTAGTTTGTATTTTTTACTTAGTATTGTATTTTGTGTTGTATGTATTGGATTTTATTTATTGTCATTTGCATTGTGTTTTGTATTGTAAGTATTGTAGTGCAGTTTCTATTGCATTGTGTACTGTGTGTCTGGTGTGGTATAACACTTACCGTACTGTATGTACCCTATTGTATTTTCTGGGTTGTTATTTATCATACTGGACCATTTGTATTGCATTGTTTGTATCATGTTGTATTTTGTATTGCAGTTTGTATTTAGTATTCGATGTTGTATTCTGTGCTTGTATGCTTTGTGTTGCACTTTGTATCGCATTGTACGGATTGCATTTTGTATCATGTTTTTGGTATTGCATTTCACGTATTGGATTTCATGTCCTGTATGATATTTATTGTACAACACGTATTGCGTTGTATGTATTGTAATGTATTTTGTATTGTAATGTATGATATGGTTTGTATTGTAGGGTTTCGTATGGATTGTATCGTGCATATTGTGTTTTGCATTCTCCTAGATTGTATGTGTTGTATCTGTTGTATTCCTTGCGTGCGTGCGTTGCATGGGTTGCGTTGTCCTGTATGGGATGTTACGGTATATATTGTATCGTAGTCATTGTCTTGCGTGTACTTTATTCTATGTATTGCATTCTCTGTATTGTCTGGCACTGTAGCTTGTTTTGTACCGTACCTTAGTTTGTATTGTGTACTGTAGTTTCTGTTGTGCTGTGTATTGTATTTCTTATTGTGTTGTGTATACTAAGTATTGCATGGTATGGTATGGTATTTATCGAATTGCATGTATCGTATTGTATTTATCCTGTTGTATGTATGGGATTCTGTTTTGCATTTGAAGTATTGCACTGTGTTTTCTATTGCATTGTAGGTATTGCACTTCGTATGGCATTGTAGGTATTGCACTTCGTATGGCATTGTAGGTATTGCACTTTGTATGGCATTTTATGCCGTGTATTTCATTCTGCGTGGTGTATCGTGTTGTATTAGATGCTGTTGTATTGAATGTAATATATTGTTTTAAGGCGTGTCACGTATGGTGTGCCTTGCATTGCCTGTGTTGTATTGTATTTATTGGATTTTCCTTTGTAGGCTATTCTCTGGTATGCATTGTGTGGTCTTTTTTACCTTTCATGTATTGCATGTCACGTATTGTATTTTGTTCTGTAGCGCATTTTGTTTTGTGGTGTATGTAGTATATTTTCTGTAGTGCAGGCACAGAGCCTTTCTCGGGAGCCACGACCGCCGAGCTCTTCGTGGGAGCCGACACTGCAGAGTGCTGCTTGGGAGCCAGCACTTGGGTGCTTGTCTTGGGAGCCAACCCTGCCAAGTGCGCAGGTATTGTAACGGATGTTATTTGTTGTTCTGCATCATGAGGTAGTTTTGTTCTTTTATGTCCTGTATTCTCTTGTGTATTCTAGTGGGTTGTATTTTGTATTTTATAGGGTCTTGCTTTTTCTATTGTATATTGCATTTCGTATTGTATTGTGTATTTTATTGCACTGTGTGTTCTGTGTGTTATGTTGCATGGTATGTAGGGTGCGATATGTATTGTATGGTGTGGTATGCATTTTCTGTATTGTTTTTTATCTATTGTGTTTTATGCCTTGTATTTCGAGTACGGAATTTTATGTAAGGTACTTTTTGTATGGTGCTGCTTGTCTTGTATAGTGTTGTATGTATTGTATGTATTGCTTTGGATTTTGCAGTGTCTGTTTTGTATTGTACCGCAGTTTGTTTTGTATTGTGTACTGTATGTATAGTACGGTATGACATTTATTTCACTTAGGGTATTGTAAGTATCGTGTTGTATTGGTCGTCTTTTATTATATGTATTGTATTGTTTGTACTGTACTCTAGTTTGCGTTGTCTTTTGAATGTATTGCGTTCTATTTTGTAGTGTATTGCATGTGTTTTATTTTGTATTCTATTGGCATTGTATTTTCTCTCTTGTATTTATGTATTGTATGGCATGCTGTTTCTCGTACGGATTGTGTTGTATGGTTTGTAATGGGTTTGGTATTGTCATGTATTTTAATGTCTTTCGTATTGTATTGTACGGATTGTGTGGGTTGTAGGACTTGTAATGTATTTTGTAATGTAATGCTTTTTGTATTGGAATGTAGCTTCTCTTGTATGGTGTGTATTATTGCTGTAGTTGGTTTTGTACTGTACTGTGTGTAGTGTATGCAGTGTATTGCATGCTGTTTCTTGTATGGTATGTATATATTATTGTCGGGTGGTTGGAATGGTTTGGTATTCATCGTATTGTGTGTACCAGATGGGAGATAGAATATTTTATTGCTTGAATTAGTTTGTATTTTTTACTTAGTATTGTATTTTGTGTTGTATGTATTGGATTTTATTTATTGTAATTTGCATTGTGTTTTGTATTGTAAGTATTGTAGTGCAGTTTCTGTTGCATTGTGTACTGTGTGTATGGTGTGGTATAACACTTACCGTACTGTATGTACCCTATTGTATTTTCTGGGTTGTTATTTATCATACTGGATCATTTGTATTGCATTGTTTGTATCATGTTGTATTTTGTATTGCATTTTGTATTTAGTATTCGATGTTGTATTCTGTGTTTGTATGCTTTGTGTTGCACTTTGTATCGCATTGTACGGATTGCATTTTGTATCATGTTTTTGGTATTGCAGTTCACGTCTTGGATTTCGTGTCCTGTATGATATTTATTGTCCAATACGTATTGCAGTGTATGTATTGTAATGTATGATATGGTTTGTATTGTAGGGTTTTGTATGGATTGTATCGTGCATATTGTGTTTTGCATTGTCCTAGATTGTATGTGTTGTATCTGTTGTATTCTCTTGCATGTGTGCGTTGCATGGGTTGCGTTGTCCTGTATGGGATGTTACGGTATATATTGTATCGTAGTCATTGTCTTGCGTGTACTTTATTCTATGTATTGCGTTCTCTATATTGTCTGGCACTGTAGCTTGTTTTGGTCTGTAGCTTATTTTGTATTGTGTACTGTAGTTTGTGTTGTGCTGTGTATTGTATTTCTTATTGTGTTGTGTATTCTAAGTATTGCATGGTATGGTATGGTATTTATCGAATTGCATGTATCGTATTGTATTTATCCTGTTGTATGTATGGGATTCTGTTTTGCATTTGAAGTATTGCACTGTTTTTTCTACTGCATTGTAGGTATTGCACTTTGTATGGCATTGTAAGTATTGCACTTTGTATTGCATTTTATGCCGTGTATTTCATTTTGTGTGGTGTATCGTGTTGTATTGATGCTATTGTATTGAATGTAATATACTGTTTTAAGGCGTGTCACGTATGCTGTGCCTTGCATTGCCTGTGTTGTATTGTGTTTATTGGATTTTCCTTTGTAGGCTATTCTCTGGTATGCATTGTGTGGTCTTTTTTAGCTTTCATGTATTGCATGTCACGTATTGTATTTTGTTCTGTAGCGCATTTTGTTTTGTGGTGTATGTAGTATATTTTCTGTAGTGCAGGCACAGAGCCTTTCTCGGGAGCCACGACCGCTGAGCGCATCTCATGAGGCAACCCTGCCAAATGCAGATATTGTAACATATGTTATTTATTGTGTTGTATCGTGTGGTGTTTTTGTTACTTTATGTCTTGTATTCTATTGTTTATTCAATGGTACTGTATTTTGTGTTTTCTTCTGTACTGCATCTTGTATTGTGTATTGCATTTTATATCATATTGTTTATTTTAGTGTGTATTCTGTGGTATTAGGTTGCGTGGTATGTATTGTATGGTATGTATTGTACTGTATGTACTGTAGTTTTGTATTGTGTATTGTATTGTGTATGTATTTTATGTATTGTATAGTAGTGTTGTATTTGTGTATTGTTGTATTGTGTTGTATTTTGCATTCCATTGCATGTATCGTATGGTATTTGTCATACTTTCTGGCATGGGAGTTTGTATTGGATTGTATTTTCTGTTGTCTGTGTTGTATGTGTTGTCTTGTATGGTTTGGTATTTATTGTGTTGCATTTCTCGTGTTGTCTCCTGTATTTTGTGTTGCATTTTGTCTTGTATGTTAGGCATTTGTGTATTGTGCTTATTGTGTGTATGGTACGTGGAGTATTAGAGTTTGTATTGTGTCGTATGTCTTGTCTTTTCTATTGCATTGTATGTATTGTCTTTTATCTGTTGTGGTTTATCGATTGTATTGTCTGTATTGTATTACAAGAATGGTGCTTCATGGGTGTTATTACAAGAATGGTGCTTCATGGGTGTTATTACAAGAATGGTGCTTCATGGGTGTTATTACAAGAATGGTGCTTCATGGGTGTTATTACAAGAATGGTGCTTCATGGGTGTTATTACAAGAATGGTGCTTCATGGGTGATATTTGTGGTGTTGTATTGTAGGTGTGGTGGTGTATTCTGTTATACCTATGCTGATGTCCTTTTGTATGAGAATGTATTTTGCCTTGTGGGGCTTTTTTTATTGTGTTGTATTTTTTATTGCATTTTAGTTTGGATTGTATCGTATGGTTTGTATGTATGGTTTGTTATATATAATGTGTGGTATGTATTGTGTTATATTTTTTATTGCTATATACTGTATGTGTTGTAGGTATTGTATTGTAAGGATTGTCCTGTGTGTATTGTGTTGTATGCATTGTATAGACCTTATTGTACTCTAGGTTGTTTTGTGTTGTGTATTGGTTTTTGTATTGCAGTGTGTATTGTATGTGTTGTATGGTGTTTATCATATTGTTTGTATTGTATAGTATTCCGTAATTTTTTTTTTTGTGCTTTCTATTTTGTCTTGTATGTATTGTATTTTGCACTGTGTTTGGCATTGTATATTTTGTATTGTACTGTAGTTTGTTTTGTATTGTGTGTTGTATGTATACTGGTGTGACATTTATTTTATGTAGCGTATGGTCTGTATAGTATTGTAGTGTTTTGTATTGTACTGTGCTTGGTCGGTGGTGCTTGGTAGTATATGGCATGCTCGTTCTTGCATGTATTGTGTTGCCCTGTATTTTGTGGTTTGTAATGTATTTGGTATTGGCATGTAGTTTGTACTATATTGTTTCTATTGTGTTTTATTTTATTGGCTGGATCGTAATGTATTGGTATTGTATGCATTTTGTGTATTGTATTGTATTTTTTGTATTGTAATGGTTTTGGTATTGGAATGTATTTTCTCTTGTAATGCAGCATGTATGATATTGTATGTTTGTCACATTAAAGGGACTGTAGTTTCGAAATTTGCCTGTCAGCGTCACTGATTGGTGTATCAGAGCCCCAGCAAAAGGACTTGCACTGAGCAGACGCACCAAATTCAAAACCAGATATTTTAGGGAGAGCGACAGAACCACTCTGCTTGACCACTCTGTCAGTCAAGAAGTTTTTCCTAATCCCCAGTCTAAACCTCCCCTGGTGCAAGTGGAGGCCCTTTCCTCTCATTCTATCCTCTAGTTAGATGGGAGAAGAGACCACCCCCCACCTCCCCCCCACCCCCTTTCAGGTAACTGTCGAGGGCGATAAGGTCTCCCCTCAGCCTCCTCTTCTCCAGACTGCACAAGCCCCCTGTCCTCAGCCGCTCCTCATAAGACTTAAGGTTAATATTGCTAGCAAACTTGATAGTAATACCACAACCCCGGGATAACTTTCACCCGGAGGGCGAGAGGCGCAGCGCTTACCCAGAGAGGCGTCCCTGCCTGGGGTGGAGGAAGAGAAGGCAGCCCCTCGACTGGTCCGCCAGGTATCGAGGTTCTTCTCTCCCAATTTAACAACCCTATTCTCCGTCTTTTATCCCCAAAACTACGTGGTTCCCCCTCTATTTGTGGCGCGTAGCATGATTTGCGTGAAGAGACGAGTGCTGTACTGCTAAATGTTTAAGAACCACAGTACAATATAAACTGCATCACAATACAAAAAACACCACCATGCAAAATACATTATCATACAAAATACATACAGTAGAGTCCACTACTACTGTGCAAGGCAACCCAAAGTACAAGACAAGCCATACGATAAAGAAATTAAAAAGCTAAGAGTAATACGTACAATGCAATGCAAAATGATATGTAGTACCTACAAGACAATACGTCTAATGCAATACATTGCCTACCATATAATACCTGCAATACCATACACACCAGAAAAAATTCCAGCAATGCAATCCAATCCAAGCACTACACATCATACTACACAATACATACCACGCATACAATACAATAAATACCGTACACTGCCTAAACGACATGCAATACTTTGAATTAATACAACAAGTAAAATACAATAACTACACTACCAGGTCATGGAATACATACAATAAATACCATACGATACTATAAATACCATACCATACCCTACAGCACATACCGTGCTGTACGTACCATACTCCGCAACACATACCACACAACCCAGTCCAATGCATAACGTACAATAGATACAACACATACAATACAATACGTGCCATACCCTACATACACGCACAACACAAACCAAAGCACTCTACAGAACTCTCCCATCCATACAACACGACCCATACAACACCATGCAGCAGCGTTGTGTCCTCGTTAGCACCCACGTGAAGGAGCAGGAGCGGGCCATAGACCAGTATACAAAATACAATGCGCACTACGATGCAAAATACGATACAATCAGATAAATAGCATACCGTACCATACACTACACAACGTGCCAAATACAATACAGTACAAAATTCAGTAGAACGCAACACCTACAAAACTCTACACACAATGAATACAATACACTCCGTACCATACACTAGTGTGGTGGTTTAAGCCCAGCTGGCAACTAAGCACCACACAGCCGCTCACTCACTCCCCCCAGGTGGGGTGGGGGAGAGAATCAGAAGAGGAAAAGTGAGAAAACTCGTGGGCTGAGATAAAAACAGTTTAATAGGTAGAGCAAAAAACACCGCGCGGAGAAGCAAAGCAAAAGAAGGAATTCATTCACCACTTCCCGTCGGCAGGCGGGTGTTCAGCTATCTGCAAGGAAGCCGGGCTCCATCACGCGTAGCGGTTGCTCGCGAAGACAAACGCCATTACTCCGGATGTCCCCCCCTTCCTTCTTCCTCCCCCAGCTTTATATCCTGAGCATGATGTCATATGGCATGGAATATCCCTTTGGTCAGTCGGGGTCAGCTGTCCCGGCTGTGTCCCCCCCCAACTTCCCGTGCACCCCCAGCCCACTCGCTGGTGGGGTGGTGGAGGAGCAGAAGAGGCCTTGGTGCTGTGTGAGCCCTGCTCAGCAGTAACTAGAACATCCCTGCTTTATCAACATTGTGTCCAGCCCAAATCCAAAACACAGCCCCATACAATCCAAAACACAGCCCCATACTAGCTGCTATGAAGAAAGTGAACCCTATCCCAGCCAAAACCAGCACAACTAGGGAGAATACAATAAACACCATACTGTTGTAAATAGCAGTCCAGAGACCGACAAAGGTGGCAATCCTGCACTGTAAAGCACATCCATCAGGAAATACGAAAGAAGCTATAGGGAACAGATTAGCTGATAAAGCAGCTAGGGGAATAGCAAAAAAGAATGCCTTACAAATGGCATTACTTCCCACAAAAAACATTACACTACCAAAAGAGAAACCAAAAATATTTGGAGGAAGATGAGAACTTAGGGAAGTTATTAGACGCAAAAAGGAATTTAGCAGGATGGTGGGTCACAGTTCAGGGACAGGTAGTAATCCCCCCACTTCCGATGAGAGAAATATTACAGGCAAAACATAAAGTGTCATTGGGGCCCAGAAGCATTAATCACCTTTTTAAAGAGATAGGTGGTGTCTATAAGAATGGTAGAAATGGCTAAAATGATTTCTGCCAAGTGTGAAATTTGTTTGCAAAACAATCCGGTGATAAAGAGAAAAGTTCCAATGGGAACCTTGAAATCGGGAGTACAACCTGGAGACTATTGGCAAATCGATTTTTCAGAATTACCCAGACAAAAGGGGTATCGATACATTCTGGTGGGGGTTGATACTTTTACAGGATGGCCTGAAGCTTTTCCTTGTCGGCCCAATCAAGGAAAGGAAGTCCTTAAATGGTTGTTACAAGAAATAATTCCAAGATTTGGGGTACCTATTGGAATATCTTCTGCTGGAGGCCCACATTTTGTTGCCGAAGTAGTATGAAATATTAGTAAAGTTCTGGGAATTGGAATTTACATACCCCCTGGAGGCCTCAATCAAGTGCAAAAATAGAAAGAATGAATCAGACATTAAAAAGGCAAATTAGCAAAATATGTCAGGAGGCAAATTGGCTACCACAGTTGGTGATTGGCTAAATTACAACGGCCGTTGCGATCTTCCCTATTGGCTTTAGAAACTAACCAGGGGCTGTTGTCAAATACATTACCAAAATGGGAAAAGGTGAATGTGGGAGACCATGAATTGATTATAGATGCACTCGGTGTGGTCCAAGATAACCTGTCTTTGGCTCTCAGTTGCATCCAGGCACAACTGTGGGCACAATCAGTGGCTGCTTCAATCCTAAGAGAAGGGGAAAAAGACACTCTTCCCACCAAGATTCGAAAAATAATTTGAGATAGTGCCATTAATGTAGAGAAAAAACTGCAGTCCTGGTGGAATTTGATAAACTTTACCTACGGTCCCGTCACAAGTACAGCCACAACTTTTGTATTAACTATACGCAATGCTTCAATATATTCGATTTACCCTGTTATTGCATTAGGATTAAATCAGAATGGAACCATACTCTATCCATTTGAGCATGGAGTGTGGGCCCAAAAGGTGGGACAGAAGTGGCAAACTGTGGATTTGGAGTCTTGTGTTGTACGAGAACAACAAGGGTTCATCATATCGTCAGGATATCTGTTTAGATACTGAGCAAAATGTTTGTCATTTTGAGACTCGCCCTGACGAAAACCCCGAAACAGTGATTATATATATTGGTAAGGGATGTGTGTATTTGAGAACAGCTTGTGATTTTATAGCTGTAGATGATGTAGTTATAGATACTAGGAATCACTCAAATTTTTGTGTTTGTAATTTCACTAGAATTACAGGATGTGATTTCTCTTATTTGGCCCCAGTCACATCTCACCAGCTTTTGCAATCTAATTATACCTTAATTCAGGGACTGTTGCCTACACCCATTGGAATGAATCTCACTTTAGTGAAACAATTGCTACAACACCAAGATTTAATCAAAATTTTGAAAAAGGTCAGGGAAAAGGGACAAAGAACTTTAATAACTGTACACCGCAATGTGAAAGAGATACATCGTGGTTTAGAGAGGGTGGAAAAGGATGCGGAACATAAATGGTGGGACACTCTTTTCAGATGGTCACCTACTGCTACAGGCATCCTAAATAAGTTATGCCACCCTATTGTTGTTCTCCTGATATTGATCCTAATCAGCATTGTTCTATCAGTCATATTATATATTATAAATTGGAGGATGATGAATCGATTAACTCATGTGACATCTGTACTTGAAGCACATAATATGCTTAACTGATTCAAAATGAAAGTATTGAAATAATTTTCAAAACTTTCAAAGGGGGGAACTGTTGCAAATATTCTGATTTTTTTTAAATCCAAATATGATTATATATAGAGAGAAAAGGTTAGATTCAATTAATAAATAAATAAGTTAGGATTGTTAAGTTAGAAACAGTAACCGTAGGAACCTCACCAGGGTGTCGCTGTTCCCTACTGAGGAACTAACAGTAACGAGATGGAATGATGAAGAATTGAATAGAAAAGTCTTGTTGGAGTGCTGTGACAATGTGACCTGATATGCACCAGTGATGCTGCTTGGAAAATTCCTTACCCTTCCCATCTTGATTCCAATATTAAGAATGCCAATCAACAGATATTAATAGAAGTAACCATTGATTATTCCTAAGTCTGGATATTGATAGAAAAGTATAATCTAGAGAGCGATTAATAAAGATTAAATTATATCTATATTCTGTATAAGGGTAACTAGGTATGATCTATCTCTGATTTAATCATAAACTAGCTATGAACAATGTAGCATTGTAGCATCTCTTGCTTGTCAAGAGAATGATAAGTTGTAGGCCTGGTCAGTAAACCCGGGAAAACTTAAGAAGATTCCAAGAATGGGATTTTGCAACCAACCTGAGCATGCGCAAAGATTGGGTTCAACTAAAGGGCACCATGAGGAAGACTATGGACGACCACCAGAGGACCTTAGACGACCACCTGTGTACCTGAAGGCGCATGCGTCACGAGCGTTTACATATATTAATGAGTTCTCGGAAATTGTATGAATATGTTAATTGTTTCTTGGAAAGATGATGACTATGTATATTTTGATTGTCTATAACTTTTGCAGCGGAGAAACTAAGCACGCACACTAGGTGGAGCGATCCCCTGTGCGTCCAGCGCTGCAATAAAGAAGAGCCTGCTCACCTACGTACATTGTGTAGATGAGTTTTTATATTACAGATTTGTAACAACACCATACAATAAAAGGTCTACAATACAAAAAATTCAATACATACAATACCATAGGTTCAAGAAAATAGAATAAGTGCAATATAAAAGACAGTACAACACAAAATAGACTACAACAGGAAATACAACGTAATACATAGAATACAACACACAGAATACATTACATACCATACCATACAACAGGTACAATAAAATACCATACAGTATATACCATGCAGTTCCATACCAGATGAAATGCAGTACACAGAATAAAATACAGCTCGTACCATGCTGTACCGTACCGTACCATAACATACCATTCCTACACTACAGTACCTAGAATGAATCCTGTATCTAAAATGCACACAATACAATAAATACATTTAATATTATAACAAAGCATGCAATACATACACTAAATACCATACGATAACTACCATAACATACAATATATACGATGCCATACAATACGTGCAATGTTAAAAAAACACACACTACATCATGCCACACAATACAAACCATACCATACCATACCATACCATACCATACCATACCATACCATACCATACCATACCATACCATACCACACAATACATGCAATACATACAGTGCAATAAATACCGTACCATACCAAACAGACAAGGTGCAATGCAATAGAAAATGCTATACACAAGAAAATGCAATAGAATATAAAGTACAATACAATACTTACAGTACGATACGCAGGTGCCTTAAAATACAATGCAACACGTACAACACATACAATAGGATACATACAATACCATACATACTCTAAAAGACATACCATACAATACCGTAGCATGCCATATACAAAATACAATAGAGTACAATACAAAATGCAGTGGAATACAAAATACAAAGGAGAATACAATACACCCAGGAGAATACAATACAATTCATGCCATACAATACTAAAACTACCAGACCCTGCCATACAATCCATACCATACCATGCCACATCAATGAATACAAAATACAATACAGTAAGTACAATACAATAAATACAAAAAATACAACATTACAACACATGCAATACAACATTACAATACAACACATACAGTACAATACATACAATGCAATAAACATGTACAAGACAATAAATACCCTCCTGTACACTATATATACACTACACGCAATACAATACATACCATACGATGCAAAATACAATATAAATTATATATATGATACATTAACTGTGATACATCCAATATGATACATCCAATGCGATACATAGCGTCTGTATCAGACCAGACAATAAAATACGTACAATAAACACTTTACCAGAAAAGAGACACCAAACATACAATACGTATAAAACAACGCAATGCAAAATACAATTAAAAAGACAATACGTACAAGACAATGCGTACTATACCATACATCTACTACCATGGAATACAAACAACAGAATACAAACCAGAAAATACAATCTGTAAAATACATTTTAAAAACCCAATAAAAATAGAGTATACTACAAAATACAGGAAATACAATAAAATACAATAACATATCTCCTGTAATGTATAATGCCGTACACATTACACAAGACATACTAGACCATACAAACAGCGCAATACATACAATATAAAATACAGTCCAAAGCACAGTACAAACTACAGTCTATATAAAAAATGCAATACCTACAAAAGACAATACGTACCTTACATACAGTACGATACATAGAAGACAATATGATACATACAAGGCAATCAATACCAAACCGTACTCAGTACAATACAAAACACAACACAGAACAAGCCACAGTACAATGCAAGACACAGAATACAATGCATACCTTACCGTACAATACACACCATACCATAGAATACAGACCATACCATACAGTGCAATGCACGTTACGATACAACACATACAACACACGTACAAAACATGCAACACATACGACGCATGCCATACAGCACACGGCATACAATACACACAATACACACAGTATACAAGAAAATACAATACAAAGTACAATACAACATACGTTGGAATGCACAGTACAAAACAAAACACAATACACTCTAGAGGACATGCAGTAACTACCATAACATACAATACACTACAAAGAATACAATAAATACAAAACCATGCAAACCAACGCAACACATACAACACATACAATATAGACACAATGCAACCCAGACAATACCGTAGGTACCCTGCCCTACAATGCAAACCACAAAACAATATGTACAATACAATAAGGGGAATAAGACAATACAATAAATAGAATAGGTACACTCCAACACAATGCATACAACACGTACAATGCATAAAACACATGCTACATGTGCAATACGGCCAATGCGTACAATACAGAAAACACAACGCGTGTAGTTCAATCTATGCAATACCCTACAAACGATCCAATAAAGAGCATGCAATACATACCATACCATACAATATGTGCAGCACGTATGATGCCATACAATGCATAGAAAAGCTTAGCATATCGTACAGCACCATACCACTGAAAATACAATGCACAAGCGCAATAAAATACACACAATACAACACAATACCTCCCATACAAAACAAGCAATACCGAAAACAGCAATACAATACAGTAGGATACAAGACATACATGTCGTACAATACATGCCATACCATCCTATAAATACTATACCATACTACACACTACATACAATTTATGTAAATACAATATATAGTACTAATACAATGTACAAAATACATGCAATAAGGACCATACCATACCATGGAATACATACCGAGCTGTATAATAAACACTATACGATACACACCATACCATAAAATACAAGCAATGCCCAAAAAGGCAATAAACACAAAGACAATACAAACAGTACATACCATACCCTACAACACAACGCATACAATCCATACACTACAACACTATACAAAATACAGTAAAAAATACAACCTATCGCATACAATGCACACAAGACAATGCAATACAAACTACCGTACGAAATACAATACAATACAAAGACAGTACAAAAACCATTACTCTAGAAAATAAAATACAATACGAGATACAACACAAAACACATTCCATACAATGCAGACAATACAATACACACAATACAGGTACATAAATTACAATATATACCATATACCATACGGACAATCAACAGTACAATACAAAATCCAACACACAATACAAATCAAACTGGAGCACAAAACAATTCTTACAATACAATACATACAACACGATACATACAATACAAACCGGACCGGACCATACCACACATTGCAATACGATACATGCATTTGATACAACACGCCATACGTACGATACATACCATGCAATAAAGACAATACCATACAATATATACAATACCATACAATCCATACCATACCGTACAATACACAGAATGCACAATACACTGCAATATGCAATAGAATACACAGTACAAAATACAATACACACCATAATACAATACAATACAATAATATTTAGAAATCCTAAAATAAGAAAATACCATACGATGTCATACAATGCAAAAAACCCAAGAACATCTTAAGATACAGTGCAACACATACAATAGCATAAATACCATACGGTACAATAAAACACAACACATACAGTACATAGATTACAATGTAATCCAAAACACGCTACAAGAAATAAAATGCAGTGCAACACCTACAGTATATACATTGGAATGCAATGCAATATATACAAAACCGTAAATACCATAGAACACAACAGATACAAAATACAATGCAATACAAAATACCATAAAAATTCAATATATGCTCTACAATAAAAGACACAATGCATATAGGACAGTCCATACCATACCATACGATAAAATAGATATAGTACAAGACATAGAATTAATACAATGTATAAAACGCATACAATACATATAATTAATCCAACAGGTAAAATAGATAAAATGCCATAAATACAAGAATTAGCATACCATTCCATGAAATGCATCCAATACAATAGAATAAATACCATAAAAAACCGTACCATACAATACAATGCAGTAGAGTACGCGGAAGACCTGTATGAACCATTCCCACGCCTCTTTTTCATGTCGATGCCCCATGCCTCTCAGTGCCTTAAAAAGAGACATTTGGACAATGCCCTTCGTAATGGGCTTTAACTGCTGGTCAGCCCTGGAGAGATCAGGCAGTTGGACTGCGCGATTGTTGTAGGTCCCTCCCAACTAGAAATAAACTATCCTATCCTATCTGTATCCTATGCTATCCTATCCTATGCTATCCTACCCTATGCTACCCTATCCTATGCTATCCTATCCTGTCCTATGCTATCCTATGCTATGCTGTGCTATGCTAAGCTGTGCTAAATAAATGTGGAAGCTGCTGAACCAAATGAAACCAGAAAGTCAAAACCTTCTGGAAGCTGTTACACCTTTGGAAAACTGTGCTGTATTGCCCACGTGCAACACTTGCTCTTGCAGGACGCCAGCGAGCATCCCTTCACGGGCGTGTGACAGTTGTGCTCTGGGTTGTGGCCACTCAGGTCTTGAAGACCTGCAGGCTCAGGGATCCCCCAACCTCTCTGGACAACCCACTCCAGTGCTCCACGATCCTCACAGGGATTTTGGTTTTTCTTCCTTCTCTGCAGCCTGAACCTCTCTAGTTTCAGGAGGTGCCACCGTCTCCGCCCCTCCCATCAGGCAGTGCTGGGAAGAACCTGTCCCCATCCCCTTCCCCATAGGCACTGGGGTGTGCTGTGAGGTGCCCCGGTGCCTTCTCTGCTCCATGCTGAACCAGCCCCAGACCCACAGACCCTCCTTGCCTCCCCTGAGCCCCTCTGCTCTATCAACCTGTCTCCGGGACCCCAAAGAGGACGTAGTGCCTACATGAGGCCTGATGGGTGCTGAGCAGAGGGGATGGCTCATCCTTGTGCCTTCTGCTAGGGGAGAGAGGCAGCAGAAGTCCTGCCAGAGCGAGCCAAGTGCTGCCTATGAGGCCGCGTGGGAGGAAGCAGGGGAGCCCCGAGGGCTGGCCAGCAATGCTGGAGAGTGGGGAGAGGCTGTGGGACTTTGTCCTGCAGCCTCCCAGGGAGGCACGAGGTGCTACCGAGTGAAGCCTCTTGCCATATGTGCCTGGAGATGTCTGCCATGGCGAGAGCGACCTGACGGAGCCCTGGGAAGACACGGACGAGGCCTCAGTGACTGGCATGAAACAGCGATGCCGAACACAAGCCAAGAGATGGGGGGATGGAGTGGGCACTGGCTCTGCGGTAACCCCAGACGCGTGTGCTGGGGCTGCAGCGCTGCCGGGGCGAGCGCCGTGGGCGAGGACAGCCAGTTGTGATGCCCCTGCGCGATGGCTTCTGATGTCAGGGAGTCCCTGAGCGACGGGTTCTGTTGTCACCAAGGGATGGACGGAGACTTCTCTGAGCAAGAGGCTCTAATGTCACCTGGCGCTGGACTGTGACGTCCCCAAGCCACGGAATGTGACCAGGAATCCAAGGCTCACCCTGCTCACCCTGGTGCCAGCACTCCAGCTGAGCAGTCGGCGAGGTGTGGGGTGTTGAGCAAGGCCTTGGTGCTGGTGTCGTGCTCGGGGAGTTGCTCCTTGCAGCTCTCAGTACCCGACCCCAGAGCCTTCAAAGGATTTTCCCCGGCCCTGCCAGGTGGAGGCAGCCGGGGCACCCAGGAGGCGCGCTCGCAGCAGCAGCGGTGAGCTGGGTGGGGAAACTTCACCCTGGGGAGCTGGGAGGGTTTCCTTCAGGAGGGACCTGGGCATTTCTTCCACCCCTCCCCAAGCCGGCCAGTGACCGTGGCCTCTCTTCCTTTTCTTGCATGATACCCGCTGCTGCAGCCCTCGTGAGAGGGAGCGACTCGTCATCGTCGGCTCCCCCCAGCCCACCGCAGCGAGTGGAGAGCATGGCCACGGAGCTGGACGACCGCTGTCCCATCTGCCTGGACAGCTGGGAGGAGGCCAGCTTTGTGATGCCATGCCTCCACCGCTTCTGCTACCCGTGCATCCTGCGGTGGGCTGAGAGCAAGCCCGAGTGCCCCCTCTGCAAGAGGAAGATCCTCTCCATCCTGCACTCGGTGCGGGCGGACGATGACTACCTGGAGCACGTCGTCACACCATCCGTGCCATCTTCCGTCATCGTCCGCCAGGCGGGAGGAGCTCCCAGCCGCCCAGCCACCCACAACCTCCATCAACCCAGAGCACCCCAACGGTGGGCTGCAGAAGGGGTGCTCAGGGGTGCTGTGGGCGGCCTCCAGCCCCCAAACTGGATGAACCATTTCCAGAGCAACCCAACGCTCCTCCAGACCCTGCAGTCCTGGGTCCGTCAGGAGACGGAGGAGATCTTTGGCAACGGGGTGTTGGAGGCAGCCGTGCTGGAGGGCACTGCCACGGGCATCCAGAGCAACGTCGGGAGAGAGCTGCGACGGCGCAGCAGGGAGGCCCGTCATCTGCGGGGCGGGCAGGACGCCCGTGCTGCCGTGGGGCAGGAGGGCAGCCCCACGCGTGCCTCAGGCCCTGCTGCCTCCCCAGGAGGGTCTCTTGCCCCCAGCCCAGCCCCCTCCACCAGCCCGGCAAGATCCAGCACGGACGAGCTCCCCGGCACCTCATCTGCTGCCATTGGTGGGGGTCCCGGCAGCCACTTCTCTGCTCCCATTGCCACCCCTGCAGAGCAAGAAGAGCCCCCAGAGGAGGCAGGGGAGGCTGTGCCCGGGCCCTCCACTTCCAGCCAGGGCACTGAACGCTCCCTTGGGGGGCCACAGCGACCCCCAAAGAGGAGGGCCAGCAGCACCGAGGCCTCTCCAGCCAACAAGAGGCCAGCACCGCGTCGGTGACCCTGCAGAGTGCCTCGGGGGACGGCCAAACCAGCACTGGGCCATCAGCTGGGGCATGCGCCAGCCCTCAAGGGCTCCCAGCCCCCCAAATCCAATTATCCAAATCAAGTAAATGCAGGAAAACTGCAGGAAAAGTTGCAGTGTTACTAACAGGACAGGTGGCGTTGCTATCCTCGCCCTTTTTGGCTTTGTTGCGGGGAGGGGTGGCATGTTGACACCGAGGGCTCCTTCTACGCATGCCAGGTACTGTTCCCTTGTTCGCCACGAAGGCAAGTGCTGCCCAGCTCCAGGCCTGCATCTCTGCACCTGCTCCCGGGGCAGATGTTTCCAGATGGAGGTTCTCCAGGGCCAGCCCGTGCCCCATCGCTCAACACCTCAGGCCCGTCCTCCTCCTCACCGCACCCTCTGCCCCGAATTCCTGGGGCTCTGCTCTCCTACCAGCCTGCACTGCTGGCTGCAGCCTCACTACATCGGCACACAAATCCCTCGTCCTGCGCCGGGTCGTGACTCGGTGCTGCACTCTGCATCAACCTAGCGTCGTACCCTGCCAAGGCAGGAGCTCCAAGAACTTCAACAAGGGGAAGCGCAAAGTCCTGCACGTGGGGAGGGACAACCCCAGGCACGAGCACACACCAGCACATGGGGCGGGCTGCCCGGCTGGAAAGCAACCTGGGAAAGGTGACACCATGCTGCTGCCATCGAGCACAGCCTTTCTTCCAACCATGCTGTGCTTGCCGAACTCTTCCAACAGTCTCGCTCCCTCCAGATGTGAAACTGTACTCGTACATCGATGATATTCTGATTGGAGGGACCTTCCCTGAAAAAGTGGGGTGCTTGGTGGATTGCAGGTAGTGCAGCGATTCCACCGGACACCCTAAGTAAAAGAGAACAATTGCAGATGCCCCAATCTAGGAAGGAATTACAACAGCTTATGGATACTTTTGGGTGCTGGAGGAAACACGTACCTGTTTGATTTGCGATCATTGCTCGCCTGCTCTCCTCGCTTTTACGAAAAGGAAAACCCTAGAAATGGAACTCAGAACATGAAGAGGCAGCCGGAACTCTGATGCAGGAATTAAAGACATATCAGGCCGTCCCCATGTGCCCGAAGATGAGCCGGCGGGGAAGATGACCGGCCTGGCTGAGCAGAGAGCTTTGGACGGAACTCCGGGAAAAAAGAGAGTTTATGACCTTTGGAAGAAGGGGCAGGCAACTCAGGAGGACTTCACGGATGCTGCGAGGTTTTGCGGGGAGAAAATTACAAGGGCCAAAGCCCAGCTAGAACTTAACCTGGCGCCTGCCGTAAAAGGCAACAAACAATGTTGCTGTAAATACATTAGCAACAAAAGGAGGGCTAAGGAGAATCTTCATCCTCTCCTGGACGCGTCAGGAAAGAGTGACAAAGGATGAGGAAAAGGCTGAGGTACTTAATGCCTTCTTTGCCTCAGTCTTTAAGAGTAAGACGAGCTGTCCTCCGGGTCCCCAGCCCCCTGAGCTGGAAGATAGGGGCGGGGAGCAGAATGAAGCCCCCACAATCCAAGGGGAAATGGTTAGCGTCCTGCTACACCACTTAGACACACCCAAGTCTCTGGGACCGGATGGGATCCACCCAAGGGTCCTGAGGGAGCTGGCAGAAGAGCTCACCAAGCCACTTCCCATCATCTACCAGCAGTTGTGGCTAGCTGGGGAGGTCCCAGTTGACTGGAGGTTAGCAAATGTGAGGCCCCGGAGGAGGCCTGGGAGGCTGTGCCCGGGCCCTCCACTTCCAGCTGGGGCAGTGAACGCTCCCCTGGGGGGTGTGCTGGTTTTGGCTGGGGTAGAGTTAATTTTCTTCATAGCAGCTAGTATGGGGCCATGTTTCGCATTTGTGCTGGAAACAGTGCTGATAAAGCAGGGATGGTTTTGTTCCTGCTGAGCAGTGCTTACCCCGAGTCAAGGCCCCTTCTGCTCCTCCACCACCCCACCAGCGAGTGGGCTGGGGGTGCACAAAAAGTTGGGAGGGGACACAGCCGGGACAGCTGACCCCGACTGACCAAAGGGATATTCCATGCCATATGACATCATGCTCAGCATATAAAGCTGGGGGAAGAAGAAGGAAGGTGGGGACATTCGGAGTAATGGCGTTTGTCTTCCCAAGCAACCGTTACGCGTGATGGAGCCCGGCTTTCCTGGAGATGGCTCAACACCCGCCTGCCGATGGGAAGTGGTGAATGACGTCCTTGTTTTGCTTTGCTTGCCTGCGCGGCTTTTGCTTTCCCTTTCCCTATCAAACGGTCTTTACCTGAACCCACCAGTCTTCTCACTTTCACTCTGCTGATTCTCTCCCCCATCGCACCTGGGGGGAGTGAGCGAGCGGCTGTGTGGTGCCTAGTTGCCAGCTGGGCTTAAACCACAACAGTGCCTTGGGGGGCCACAGCGACCCTCGAAGAAGAGG
Organism: Gavia stellata; assembly: GCF_030936135.1. NCBI lineage: Eukaryota > Metazoa > Chordata > Aves > Gaviiformes > Gaviidae > Gavia > Gavia stellata. The sequence goes on from NC_082637.1 coordinate 52,112,183, forward strand.
GCCAGCAGCACCGAGGCCTCTCCAGCCAACAAGAGGCCAGCACCACGTCAGTGATCCTGGAGGGTGCCTCGGGGGATGGCCAAACCAGGACTGGGCCATCAGCTGGGGCGTGCGCCAGCCCTCAAGGGCTCCCAGCCCCCCAAATCCAATTATCCAAATCAATTAAGTGCAGGAAAAAGTTGCAGTGTTACTAACAGGACAGGTGGCGTTGCTATCCTCACCCTTTTACCATCAAAGTTCTTGAAACTGCATTATCAATACCAGCTACAGAATCAGCTGGGACCTGCCCACGGCTACTCTCTGTATTGCATGTGTTGTCTTGTAGGGTATGGTACGTATTCTACATCTTGTATGAATAGTAGGTATTATATTGTACATTGGTTTGTATTGTATGTTGTATTGTACGTACCATATTGTAGGTATTGGACTGCAGTTTATGTAATGCATTGTATTGTAAGTATTGTATTTTAGACCTTCTATTGCATTCTATTGTTTATTGTAGTTTCTGTATTTTATTGTATGCATTGCTGTATGTCTACATTGCTCCATGTACTGTATGAAGCATATTGAATGCAATAATAGTGAATGAAGGGTTAAATCACTGACGGTCCCTGGCTGAGACCCTACTGTGATACATAAAAGCTTTACTTGTATAGTTTTAGTTATTTGCTGAGCAGAGTTGATAATAGGATGTTTCAAGACGTGTAACTCCCTTCCTGACAAGATCAAATGGGCCTTGAGGTAGCTCGTTATGCCTCCTGAATATATCATTGATAACAGGGACTCGAGACGTTTGTGTCAAGATAAGTGCCAAAGAAGTAGTTCAAACTGACCCTTTTGTAACATTCTGAGGCCAAAGGATGGATGAGCCTATTCCATGACCACGTATGGACAAAGGAAGCCCGAAGTTCAATTAGCGGACAGTGTGAGGAAGACTATGAACGACCACCAGAGGGTGAAAAGACCCTAACCCTAATTTTACTGCCCGTGCTTGGACTATGCAAATGAATTCCGGGAACTCATCCACATAAGACCGCCCTTTTTAGAATTCTGATGAATATGTATGATTTTGCTGTATATGAACTGAGGTGCTTTGCTAACCCGTTGGAGCACTCGTGGTGGACAAATCCCCAGTGCTGCCCAGCGCTGTATTAAAGAATGCCTGCTTAATAACAAACTAGTTGTTATTGAGTTATTCATCGCGGAAAACCGTCCCGATCGCGGGCTCGGTGCCGACTTTGTTGTTTCAGTTTTGGCGACCCAGATGGGACCATCTCTGTCCGGCTGCAGGAACCTCTGAGTCGGCGACTCCCTAGGCCGGCCCCGGAGAATTCTCTGGAGGGACTCACCGATTCAGCGGATCCTCGCGGGGGCAGACAAGGACCTCTGGTAAGAATAAGGCATTCTTTTTGGTTTGGGACTGGTCATTTGAAGCTGCTCATAAGTCGCGGTTCGTGAGAACCCCGCCGGGCGGCATACAACTGCATGTATGATTTGTATTAATCACTTGGTTACTACGTTGCATGGTTTGTAGTGATCATTTGGTTAGTACGGTCATTTGGTTGTGCATTTGTATTTGATTGCAGTTTACATATGTGTGTGTGATGCACACATATGTCTGATATACGCGTATTTGAAAATCTTTCATCAGCCTAAGTTGACATTTGTTACCCGGGAGTTAATAGTTGTTATTTTATCTGTGATAGTAATTGTCAGTTTTGTGTAGTGTTCGTGCCCCGACCCCTGTCCTTGTGTCCTATAAATTTAGAATGGGGAACCAACAAGGCGGAGTGTTGAAAAAGAGCCCTTTGGGCTGCATTTTAGACCACTGGAAAGATATCGGGGGACCACCTGGAGGGACTGTAAATCGTAAGACCTTAATTAAATATTGTAACCTGTGGTGGCCTTTGTACAAGCTAGATGATGGAGAAAAATGGCCTTTTAACGGAACTTTAAAGTACAACACTTTGTTGCAGCTTATGTTATTTCTGCGCTGAGAAGGAAAATGGGATGAAGTGGTTTATGCAGGTATGTTTTCCACTTTGCGAAATCACCCTGAATGGCAAAAAGAATGCGGAATCAGTTTAGCACCCCAGGACCCTATGGTCCTGGCGATAGAAAAAGAGAACAATAAGCAAAATTGGAAGCTAAAAAGGATGCTGCTCGGCTTGCAGCATTGGGCAAAGATGTTTAAAGATTGGTTCACAGAATGAGAGATTAGAGGATTGGTTGCCTCCACCAGAAGGAGAAGGTGATAGAGAAGGAGATGCTGGTGCTGTTGGGGGTTGAAAAATCAGGACCCTGATTGGGAGGATGTGGATGCAATGTTGGATGCGGTGTTTAGTGAGTGAGAGAAGCAGATGGTTGTGAGAGTGGCTAGAACCCAGGTACAGGCTCTGCTTTTGGCTGGAACTCTGCCGGGAACAGTGGATCCGATTACTAATCCCGGTTGGGACCCTAATCAGACGGGAGACCGGAATTTGTTAGTGCGGTACAGGGAATGGATTGCTTATGGAACAAGAAATGCTGTCCCAAAATCAGTGAATTGGTCCATATTCCTGTTTTTGGGACAGTCGGCGGATGATATCAGGAGAAAGTTACAGAAAGTGCAAGGGACAGATATGAGAGATTTAGAGAAATTGTTGGAGGCTGCCTGGCAAGTGTGTCGGAATAGGGATAGTCAGAAAGGGAGAGTAATGAGCAAAACAATTGCCAATGCTACAGCGGCTGCCTTACGCACCACAGGGGGCCAGGTACCCCCTCGGAACCCATCAAGAAATAACACTGTTGGAGGGAGGGGGGCCATGAGAAGCGGTGTAAGTGCCCCACCTGGGGGAAATCAACCCCTCCTGAAAGATCAGTGTGCTTACTGCAAGCAAGGGGGGCATTGGAAAAGGGATTGCCCGAGGCTGGGCAACCCGGTGATGGTAACAGATGTAGAAGATGATTGACGGGGACCAGAGGAATCTTCCCTAGCAGAGCCCTTGGTAAAAGTTCAGCTAGGGAAAGAAAAGAAACCTGTAAAATCTTTAATAGATACAGGTGCTACGTTTTCAGTGTTGAATCAGACCTTATTACCTGTGAGTAGGCAAACTGTTAATATTGTAGGAGCAACTGGACAGGTTGAGAAGGCATTCTTTCTGAAACCATTAAAATTCAAAACTGGGAAAAGCATAGGGATTCATAAATTCCTCTACCTGCCTGAGGCTCCTAAACCACTTTTGGGAAGGGACTTATTAGAACAACTAAAAGCCAAAATAAGATTTAGAAATGGAGAAATTGAATTTAAAATACCAGAAGAAAACCACATTGAAATTTTAAGTTTGGCTCTTACTGAACCCCAAATTGGGGAAGAAAGAATTCCACAAGAAATAAAAGACCAGGTATACCCAGGAGTGGGTATATATAATTTGAATTATTAATTGAATGTTCTTCAGAATATAACACTCTTATTCTACCTGTCAAAAAGCCTCAATTAGTACAAGACCTGAGGGCAATAAATAAGATAGTGGAAGATTTACACCCGGTAGTGGCAAACCCAGGCACCTTATTGACTACTTTAAAGGAAACCTGTGAATGGTTCACAGTATTAGATCTGAAAGATGCATTCTTTTGCCTCACGTTGGCCCCTGAAAGCCGCAATTTATTTGCCTTTGAATGGGAAAACCCTGATTCAGGACGAAAAACCCAACTAACCTGCACAGTGCTACCTCAAGGATTTAAAAACAGCCCCACAATCTTTGGAAATCAATTAGCTAAAGAATTAGAGGCCTGGGAAAGACCTCCGGGAAATGGGAATTTTTTGCAATATGTGGATGATATCTTGATAGCCACAGAAACGAATGAAGAATGTAAAGAATGGACTGTGAGTTTGTTGAATTTTCTTGGACTAAGTGGTTACCGAGTCTCATTACAGAAACCCCAGATCCTGAAGAAAGAAGTAATATACTTGGGATTTGTGATTTCCAAGGGACAGAGACAGCTCGGAAAAGACCGAAAAGAAGCTATTTGCAGGACTCCAGAACCAACCACGGTAAAAGAGCTTCGAACCTTTTTGGGAATGACAGGTTGGTGCCGATTATGGATTTATAATTATGGACTTATGGTGAAACCATTATACGAACTACTGGAAAACAGCCAGACACAATTAGTATGGACTGACGAAGCTAGAAGGGCATTTAAAAAAATTGAAATTGGAACTAATGAGGGCTCCAGCTTTGGGCCTGCCTGATATAACAAAGCCCTTCCGGCTGTTTTCGTATGAAAGGCAAGGAGCGGCTTTGGGAATTCTGGCTCAGAAGCTGGGTCCTTATAAGCGAGCAGTAGCTTACTTTTCTAAACAATTGGATGAAGTGAGTAAAGGATGGCCAGGTTGCCTTCGAGCAGTAGCTGTTGTTGTGTTGATTATTCAAGAAGCCCGAAAGTTCACTCTGGGGCAAAAGATGGTTGTGTATACTTCTCACGCTGTGACTTCTGTCTTGGAACAAAAAGGGGGACACTGGCTCTCGCCATCCAGATTTTTACCGATGGGAGTAGTTTTGTAAAGGGTGGAGCTCAGATGGCGGGGTATGCTGTGACCACCACAGACCAAGTGGTGGAAGCAAAGTCACTCCCTAAGGGTACATCTGCACAACGAGCCGAAATAATTGCTTTGGTGAGAGCGTTAGAGCTTGCTGAAGGACTACGAGTGACTATCTGGACAGATTCAAAGTATGCTTTTGGTGTCGTTCATGCCCATGGAGCTATTTGGAAGGAACGGGGACTTCTGACGGCCCAAGGAAAACATATTAAGCATGCTGACATGATCCTAAGACTTTTGGATGCGGTACAGTTGCCCTCAGCAGTTGCAATTATGCACTGCAAAGGGCATCAGAAGGGTAACACTGCTCAGGAAGTGGGGAATAAATTGGCAGATTATGAGGCAAAAAGAGTGGCCGAACAAGGTGAGGTATTAAGTTTGGTTCCTGAAAGAGCTTTGCCACTACCAGACTTGGTCGATTATGATGAAAAGGATCTTAGATTAATTAAAGATTTGGAAGCAGAAGCTGAATCATCAGGTTGGGCGAAATTAAAAGATACTAGAATAATAGTTCCCTTTAGAATATTATGGAAACTGGTGAAAACAGAACATGACAAGACCCATTGGGGAACTGAAGCTTTGTATAATTCCCTTACAGAGCAAATAGTGGCCAGGAATTTGTTTCAAACTGTGAAAACCATAGGTGATAGATGTGAGACATGCTTAAAGAATAATCCAAAAGTAGAAAATCGTGTAAAATTTGGAAGTATTGATAAAGGGAAAGTTCCAGGTCAAAATTGGCAGATAGGTTTTTTGGAACTCCCTAGAAAAGGGGGGTATAGGTATCTATTAGTATTAACTGACACCTTTTCTGGGTGGCCCGAAACTTTCCCTTGCAGGACCAATAAAGCCCGAGAGGTAACAAAAATTTTATTGAGAGAAATTAGTCCTAGATTTGGAGTGCCAGAAGTGATCTCCTCTGATAGGGGACCACACTTTGTCTCACAAATAGTTCAACAAGTTAGTAAATTTTTAGAAATTAACTGGAAATTGCACACAGCTTATCGCCCGCAAGCGAGTGGGCAAGTAGAAAGGATCGATCACTTAATAAAGACACAGTTAAGTAAGATTTGCCAGGAAACCAATTTAAGGTGGGATCAGGCCCTCTCTATTGTGTTACTAAGGCTCCGAGTCAAACCAAGGACTAAAGGAAAACTGAGTCCTTTTGAAATTTTGTACGGAAGACCATTTCAAACTAGGTATCAAGGGCAAGATCTCACCCAAGTAGGAGAAATTAATATACAACAATATCTGATTGCATTGGGGAAGCAATTACAAAAAGTAAATAAATTAGTAATGTCTACTAGAGCATGGGGTTTGGATTCCCCGGTGCATTTGTTTAAACTGGGGGTTGGGTTTACGTTAAAAATATTTCAGGTGATCCTCTCGGAGAGAAATGGAGCAGCCCCTTTCAAGTTCTACTCACAACCTACACTGCAGTCAAGCTTGAGCAGCACGCTGCTTGGATCCACTATTCGAGAATTAAGAAAGCGCCCGGTGGATCATGGAAATCCCAACCCATAGGACCCACGTCTGTAAGACTGATCCAAAACAAATATTAATGTATGATATGTGGTGTGCAGGAAAATTGATATTCTATAATGTAACTGACCCAGAAATAATGTGTAAATTTTAATTCTGCCGACACTCTTTTCGAGTCAAGAGAATCTAGAATATTGGTTACTGGGATTCCGAGGGAAGTATATTGGGAATAATAAAACATACGATTTAGATCTTTGCGAGACCACCCCTGACGGCCTTTTGTGTGGACAACAATCCCAATTATATGAACCCTGCTTGTTAGAACATTCTGTTAATAGTTGTAAATAGACGATCCTTTCTCCTAATGTGTTCAAAATGTTTGTAGAGGTTAATGCTAGAAATGTGTGCTTGGTGACTAACAATCAATCAATAGTTGAAGAATATAACATGACCGCCCCATTCATTTAACTTGGCATGGGCGAACATACTCATTCTTTGCATATACAGAGGAGCAAGTGGCAATGTTTTGGCATTATGAGAGCTTAAAGCAAGTTTATCTCTAAAGAAATTAAACGAGATATTGAACTAATCTCAAGAACTTCGAGAACATTTAAGAAAACTAGCAGAATCTGTCATTGAAACAGTGATAAGTAGAGACAAACTTGTTGGACTATCTAGTCAAAATGAATCTGATACTGCCCATCATTGGTGGGATATCTTTTCAGGATACTCACCCTCTGCAAAACAAACTTTGAATATTTTAATTCATCCACTTTTGATACTGTTGATATTTGTTATCATACTAACAGCCGTCAATTGCCTCTTGTGGTATAGGCTGAAAAAGCTGACTGTGAGAGTTTGGGCTTTGCCTAAGGTAATGAAATACGACAATTTAGAATCTCTGTAAAAGAATTTACAAAGTTTAAAGAAAAGGGGGGGGTGAATGAAGGGTTAAATCACTGACAGTCCCTGGCTGAGACCCTACTGTGATACATAAAAGCTTTACTTGCATAGTTTTAGTTATTTGCTGAGCAGAGTTGATAATAGGATGTTTCAAGACGTGTAACTCCCTTCCTGACAAGATCAAATGGGCCTTGAGGTAGCTCGTTATGCCTCCTGAATATATCATTGATAACAGGGACTCGAGACGTTTGTGTCAAGATAAGTGCCAAAGAAGTAGTTCAAACTGACCCTTTTGTAACATTCTGAGGCCAAAGGATGGATGAGCCTATTCCATGACCACGTATGGACAAAGGAAGCCCGAAGTTCAATTAGCGGACAGTGTGAGGAAGACTATGAACGACCACCAGAGGGTGAAAAGACCCTAACCCTAATTTTACTGCCCGTGCTTGGACTATGCAAATGAATTCCGGGAACTCATCCACATAAGACCGCCCTTTTTAGAATTCTGATGAATATGTATGATTTTGCTGTATATGAACTGAGGTGCTTTGCTAACCCGTTGGAGCACTCGTGGTGGACAAATCCCCAGTGCTGCCCAGCGCTGTATTAAAGAATGCCTGCTTAATAGCAAACTAGTTGTTATTGAGTTATTCATCGCGGAAAACCATCCCGATCGCGGGCTCGGTACCGACTTTGTTGTTTCAGTTTTGGCGACCCAGATGGGACCATCTCTGTCCGGCTGCAGGAACCTCTGAGTCGGCGACTCCCTAGGCCGGCCCCGGAGAATTCTCTGGAGGGACTCACCGATTCAGCGGATCCTCGCGGGGGCAGACAAGGACCTCTGGTAAGAATAAGGCATTCTTTTTGGTTTGGGACTGGTCATTTGAAGCTGCTCATAAGTCGCGGTTCGTGAGAACCCCGCCGGGCGGCATACAACTGCATGTATGATTTGTATTAATCACTTGGTTACTACGTTGCATGGTTTGTAGTGATCATTTGGTTAGTACGGTCATTTGGTTGTGCATTTGTATTTGATTGCAGTTTACATATGTGTGTGTGATGCACACATATGTCTGATATACGCGTATTTGAAAATCTTTCATCAGCCTAAGTTGACATTTGTTACCCGGGAGTTAATAGTTGTTATTTTATCTGTGATAGTAATTGTCAGTTTTGTGTAGTGTTCGTGCCCCGACCCCTGTCCTTGTGTCCTATAAATTTAGAATGGGGAACCAACAAGGCGGAGTGTTGAAAAAGAGCCCTTTGGGCTGCATTTTAGACCACTGGAAAGATATCGGGGGACCACCTGGAGGGACTGTAAATCGTAAGACATTACTTAAATATTGTAACCTGTGGTGGCCTTTGTACAAGCTAGATGATGGAGAAAAATGGCCTTTTAACGGAACTTTAAAGTACAACACTTTGTTGCAGCTTATGTTATTTCTGCGCTGAGAAGGAAAATGGGATGAAGTGGTTTATGCAGGTATGTTTTCCACTTTGCGAAATCACCCTGAATGGCAAAAAGAATGCGGAATCAGTTTAGCACCCCAGGACCCTATGGTCCTGGCGATAGAAAAAGAGAACAATAAGCAAAATAGGAAGCTAAAAAGGATGCTGCTCGGCTTGCAGCATTGGGCAAAGATGTTTAAAGATTGGTTCACAGAATGAGAGATTAGAGGATTGGTTGCCTCCACCAGAAGGAGAAGGTGATAGAGAAGGAGATGCTGGTGCTGTTGGGGGTTGAAAAATCAGGACCCTGATTGGGAGGATGTGGATGCAATGTTGGATGCGGTGTTTAGTGAGTGAGAGAAGCAGATGGTTGTGAGAGTGGCTAGAACCCAGGTACAGGCTCTGCTTTTGGCTGGAACTCTGCCGGGAACAGTGGATCCGATTACTAATCCCGGTTGGGACCCTAATCAGACGGGAGACCGGAATTTGTTAGTGCGGTACAGGGAATGGACTGCTTATGGAACAAGAAATGCTGTCCCAAAATCAGTGAATTGGTCCATATTCCTGTTTTTGGGACAGTTGGCGGATGATATCAGGAGAAAGTTACAGAAAGTGCAAGGGACAGATATGAGAGATTTAGAGAAATTGTTGGAGGCTGCTTGGCAAGTGTGTCGGAATAGGGATAGTCAGAAAGGGAGAGTAATGAGCAAAACAATTGCCAATGCTACAGCGGCTGCCTTACGCACCACAGGGGGCCAGGTACCCCCTCGCAACCCATCAAGAAATAACACTGTTGGAGGGAGGGGGGCCATGAGAAGCGGTGTAAGTGCCCCACCTGGGGGAAATCAACCCCTCCTGAAAGATCAGTGTGCTTACTGCAAGCAAGTGGGGCATTGGAAAAGGGATTGCCCGAGGCTGGGCAAGCCGGTGATGGTAACAGATGTAGAAGATGATTGACGGGGACCAGAGGAATCTTCCCTAGCAGAGCCCTTGGTAAAAGTTCAGCTAGGGAAAGAAAAGAAACCTGTAAAATCTTTAATAGATACAGGTGCTACGTTTTCAGTGTTGAATCAGACCTTATTACCTGTGAGTAGGCAAACTGTTAATATTGTAGGAGCAACTGGACAGGTTGAGAAGGCATTCTTTCTGAAACCATTAAAATTCAAAACTGGGAAAAGCATAGGGATTCATAAATTCCTCTACCTGCCTGAGGCTCCTAAACCACTTTTGGGAAGGGACTTATTAGAACAACTGAATGCCAAAATAAGATTTAGAAATGGAGAAATTGAATTTAAAATACCAGACGAAAACCACATTGAAATTTTAAGTTTGGCTCTTACTGAACCCCAAATTGGGGAAGAAAGAATTCCGCAAGAAATAAAAGACCAGGTATACCCAGGAGTATGGGCCTAAGGGATACCCGGAAAGGCTAAAAAATGCAGAATTGGTTGTTGTTAAACTCAAAGAGGGAGCACGACCTGTTAGGGTGAAGCAGTATCCTCTGAAATTGGAAGACAGGCGAGGGGTGAAAAACATTATAGAAGAGTTTATAAAATTTGAATTATTAATTGAATGTTCTTCAGAATATAACACTCTTATTCTACCTGTCAAAAAGCCTCAATTAGTACAAGACCTGAGGGCAATAAATAAGATAGTGGAAGATTTACACCCGGTAGTGGCAAACCCAGGCACCTTATTGACTACTTTAAAGGAAACCTGTGAATGGTTCACAGTATTAGATCTGAAAGATGCATTCTTTTGCCTCACGTTGGCCCCTGAAAGCCGCAATTTATTTGCCTTTGAATGGGAAAACCCTGATTCAGGACGAAAAACCCAACTAACCTGCACAGTGCTACCTCAAGGATTTAAAAACAGCCCCACAATCTTTGGAAATCAATTAGCTAAAGAATTAGAGGCCTGGGAAAGACCTCCGGGAAATGGGAATTTTTTGCAATATGTGGATGATATCTTGATAGCCACAGAAACGAATGAAGAATGTAAAGAATGGACTGTGAGTTTGTTGAATTTTCTTGGACTAAGTGGTTACCGAGTCTCATTACAGAAACCCCAGATCCTGAAGAAAGAAGTAATATACTTGGGATTTGTGATTTCCAAGGGACAGAGACAGCTCGGAAAAGACCGAAAAGAAGCTATTTGCAGGACTCCAGAACCAACCACGGTAAAAGAGCTTCGAACCTTTTTGGGAATGACAGGTTGGTGCCGATTATGGATTTATAATTATGGACTTATGGTGAAACCATTATACGAACTACTGGAAAACAGCCAGACACAATTAGTATGGACTGACGAAGCTAGAAGGGCATTTAAAAAAATTGAAATTGGAACTAATGAGGGCTCCAGCTTTGGGCCTGCCTGATATAACAAAGCCCTTCCGGCTGTTTTCGTATGAAAGGCAAGGAGCGGCTTTGGGAATTCTGGCTCAGAAGCTGGGTCCTTATAAGCGAGCAGTAGCTTACTTTTCTAAACAATTGGATGAAGTGAGTAAAGGATGGCCAGGTTGCCTTCGAGCAGTAGCTGTTGTTGTGTTGATTATTCAAGAAGCCCGAAAGTTCACTCTGGGGCAAAAGATGGTTGTGTATACTTCTCACGCTGTGACTTCTGTCTTGGAACAAAAAGGGGGACACTGGCTCTCGCCATCCAGATTTTTACCGATGGGAGTAGTTTTGTAAAGGGTGGAGCTCAGATGGCGGGGTATGCTGTGACCACCACAGACCAAGTGGTGGAAGCAAAGTCACTCCCTAAGGGTACATCTGCACAACGAGCCGAAATAATTGCTTTGGTGAGAGCGTTAGAGCTTGCTGAAGGACTACGAGTGACTATCTGGACAGATTCAAAGTATGCTTTTGGTGTCGTTCATGCCCATGGAGCTATTTGGAAGGAACGGGGACTTCTGACGGCCCAAGGAAAACATATTAAGCATGCTGACATGATCCTAAGACTTTTGGATGCGGTACAGTTGCCCTCAGCAGTTGCAATTATGCACTGCAAAGGGCATCAGAAGGGTAACACTGCTCAGGAAGTGGGGAATAAATTGGCAGATTATGAGGCAAAAAGAGTGGCCGAACAAGGTGAGGTATTAAGTTTGGTTCCTGAAAGAGCTTTGCCACTACCAGACTTGGTCGATTATGATGAAAAGGATCTTAGATTAATTAAAGATTTGGAAGCAGAAGCTGAATCATCAGGTTGGGCGAAATTAAAAGATACTAGAATAATAGTTCCCTTTAGAATATTATGGAAACTGGTGAAAACAGAACATGACAAGACCCATTGGGGAACTGAAGCTTTGTATAATTCCCTTACAGAGCAAATAGTGGCCAGGAATTTGTTTCAAACTGTGAAAACCATAGGTGATAGATGTGAGACATGCTTAAAGAATAATCCAAAAGTAGAAAATCGTGTAAAATTTGGAAGTATTGATAAAGGGAAAGTTCCAGGTCAAAATTGGCAGATAGGTTTTTTGGAACTCCCTAGAAAAGGGGGGTATAGGTATCTATTAGTATTAACTGACACCTTTTCTGGGTGGCCCGAAACTTTCCCTTGCAGGACCAATAAAGCCCGAGAGGTAACAAAAATTTTATTGAGAGAAATTAGTCCTAGATTTGGAGTGCCAGAAGTGATCTCCTCTGATAGGGGACCACACTTTGTCTCACAAATAGTTCAACAAGTTAGTAAATTTTTAGAAATTAACTGGAAATTGCACACAGCTTATCGCCCGCAAGCGAGTGGGCAAGTAGAAAGGATCGATCACTTAATAAAGACACAGTTAAGTAAGATTTGCCAGGAAACCAATTTAAGGTGGGATCAGGCCCTCTCTATTGTGTTACTAAGGCTCCGAGTCAAACCAAGGACTAAAGGAAAACTGAGTCCTTTTGAAATTTTGTACGGAAGACCATTTCAAACTAGGTATCAAGGGCAAGATCTCACCCAAGTAGGAGAAATTAATATACAACAATATCTGATTGCATTGGGGAAGCAATTACAAAAAGTAAATAAATTAGTAATGTCTACTAGAGCATGGGGTTTGGATTCCCCGGTGCATTTGTTTAAACTGGGGGTTGGGTTTACGTTAAAAATATTTCAGGTGATCCTCTCGGAGAGAAATGGAGCAGCCCCTTTCAAGTTCTACTCACAACCTACACTGCAGTCAAGCTTGAGCAGCACGCTGCTTGGATCCACTATTCGAGAATTAAGAAAGCGCCCGGTGGATCATGGAAATCCCAACCCATAGGACCCACGTCTGTAAGACTGATCCAAAACAAATATTAATGTATGATATGTGGTGTGCAGGAAAATTGATATTCTATAATGTAACTGACCCAGAAATAATGTGTAAATTTTAATTCTGCCGACACTCTTTTCGAGTCAAGAGAATCTAGAATATTGGTTACTGGGATTCCGAGGGAAGTATATTGGGAATAATAAAACATACGATTTAGATCTTTGCGAGACCACCCCTGACGGCCTTTTGTGTGGACAACAATCCCAATTATATGAACCCTGCTTGTTAGAACATTCTGTTAATAGTTGTAAATAGACGATCCTTTCTCCTAATGTGTTCAAAATGTTTGTAGAGGTTAATGCTAGAAATGTGTGCTTGGTGACTAACAATCAATCAATAGTTGAAGAATATAACATGACCGCCCCATTCATTTAACTTGGCATGGGCGAACATACTCATTCTTTGCATATACAGAGGAGCAAGTGGCAATGTTTTGGCATTATGAGAGCTTAAAGCAAGTTTATCTCTAAAGAAATTAAACGAGATATTGAACTAATCTCAAGAACTTCGAGAACATTTAAGAAAACTAGCAGAATCTGTCATTGAAACAGTGATAAGTAGAGACAAACTTGTTGGACTATCTAGTCAAAATGAATCTGATACTGCCCATCATTGGTGGGATATCTTTTCAGGATACTCACCCTCTGCAAAACAAACTTTGAATATTTTAATTCATCCACTTTTGATACTGTTGATATTTGTTATCATACTAACAGCCGTCAATTGCCTCTTGTGGTATAGGCTGAAAAAGCTGACTGTGAGAGTTTGGGCTTTGCCTAAGGTAATGAAATACGACAATTTAGAATCTCTGTAAAAGAATTTACAAAGTTTAAAGAAAAGGGGGGGGTGAATGAAGGGTTAAATCACTGACAGTCCCTGGCTGAGACCCTACTGTGATACATAAAAGCTTTACTTGCATAGTTTTAGTTATTTGCTGAGCAGAGTTGATAATAGGATGTTTCAAGACGTGTAACTCCCTTCCTGACAAGATCAAATGGGCCTTGAGGTAGCTCGTTATGCCTCCTGAATATATCATTGATAACAGGGACTCGAGACGTTTGTGTCAAGATAAGTGCCAAAGAAGTAGTTCAAACTGACCCTTTTGTAACATTCTGAGGCCAAAGGATGGATGAGCCTATTCCATGACCACGTATGGACAAAGGAAGCCCGAAGTTCAATTAGCGGACAGTGTGAGGAAGACTATGAACGACCACCAGAGGGTGAAAAGACCCTAACCCTAATTTTACTGCCCGTGCTTGGACTATGCAAATGAATTCCGGGAACTCATCCACATAAGACCGCCCTTTTTAGAATTCTGATGAATATGTATGATTTTGCTGTATATGAACTGAGGTGCTTTGCTAACCCGTTGGAGCACTCGTGGTGGACAAATCCCCAGTGCTGCCCAGCGCTGTATTAAAGAATGCCTGCTTAATAGCAAACTAGTTGTTATTGAGTTATTCATCGCGGAAAACCGTCCCGATCGCGGGCTCGGTACCGACTTTGTTGTTTCAGTTTTGGCGACCCAGATGGGACCATCTCTGTCCGGCTGCAGGAACCTCTGAGTCGGCGACTCCCTAGGCCGGCCCCGGAGAATTCTCTGGAGGGACTCACCGATTCAGCGGATCCTCGCGGGGGCAGACAAGGACCTCTGGTAAGAATAAGGCATTCTTTTTGGTTTGGGACTGGTCATTTGAAGCTGCTCATAAGTCGCGGTTCGTGAGAACCCCGCCGGGCGGCATACAACTGCATGTATGATTTGTATTAATCACTTGGTTACTACGTTGCATGGTTTGTAGTGATCATTTGGTTAGTACGGTCATTTGGTTGTGCATTTGTATTTGATTGCAGTTTACATATGTGTGTGTGATGCACACATATGTCTGATATACGCGTATTTGAAAATCTTTCATCAGCCTAAGTTGACATTTGTTACCCGGGAGTTAATAGTTGTTATTTTATCTGTGATAGTAATTGTCAGTTTTGTGTAGTGTTCGTGCCCCGACCCCTGTCCTTGTGTCCTATAAATTTAGAATGGGGAACCAACAAGGCGGAGTGTTGAAAAAGAGCCCTTTGGGCTGCATTTTAGACCACTGGAAAGATATCGGGGGACCACCTGGAGGGACTGTAAATCGTAAGACCTTAATTAAATATTGTAACCTGTGGTGGCCTTTGTACAAGCTAGATGATGGAGAAAAATGGCCTTTTAACGGAACTTTAAAGTACAACACTTTGTTGCAGCTTATGTTATTTCTGCGCTGAGAAGGAAAATGGGATGAAGTGGTTTATGCAGGTATGTTTTCCACTTTGCGAAATCACCCTGAATGGCAAAAAGAATGCGGAATCAGTTTAGCACCCCAGGACCCTATGGTCCTGGCGATAGAAAAAGAGAACAATAAGCAAAATAGGAAGCTAAAAAGGATGCTGCTCGGCTTGCAGCATTGGGCAAAGATGTTTAAAGATTGGTTCACAGAATGAGAGATTAGAGGATTGGTTGCCTCCACCAGAAGGAGAAGGTGATAGAGAAGGAGATGCTGGTGCTGTTGGGGGTTGAAAAATCAGGACCCTGATTGGGAGGATGTGGATGCAATGTTGGATGCGGTGGTTAGTGAGTGAGAGAAGCAGATGGTTGTGAGAGTGGCTAGAACCCAGGTACAGGCTCTGCTTTTGGCTGGAACTCTGCCGGGAACAGTGGATCCGATTACTAATCCCGGTTGGGACCCTAATCAGACGGGAGACCGGAATTTGTTAGTGCGGTACAGGGAATGGACTGCTTATGGAACAAGAAATGCTGTCCCAAAATCAGTGAATTGGTCCATATTCCTGTTTTTGGGACAGTCGGCGGATGATATCAGGAGAAAGTTACAGAAAGTGCAAGGGACAGATATGAGAGATTTAGAGAAATTGTTGGAGGCTGCTTGGCAAGTGTGTCGGAATAGGGATAGTCAGAAAGGGAGAGTAATGAGCAAAACAATTGCCAATGCTACAGCGGCTGCCTTACGCACCACAGGGGGCCAGGTACCCCCTCGCAACCCATCAAGAAATAACACTGTTGGAGGGAGGGGGGCCATGAGAAGCGGTGTAAGTGCCCCACCTGGGGGAAATCAACCCCTCCTGAAAGATCAGTGTGCTTACTGCAAGCAAGTGGGGCATTGGAAAAGGGATTGCCCGAGGCTGGGCAAGCTGGTGATGGTAACAGATGTAGAAGATGATTGACGGGGACCAGAGGAATCTTCCCTAGCAGAGCCCTTGGTAAAAGTTCAGCTAGGGAAAGAAAAGAAACCTGTAAAATCTTTAATAGATACAGGTGCTACGTTTTCAGTGTTGAATCAGACCTTATTACCTGTGAGTAGGCAAACTGTTAATATTGTAGGAGCAACTGGACAGGTTGAGAAGGCATTCTTTCTGAAACCATTAAAATTCAAAACTGGGAAAAGCATAGGGATTCATAAATTCCTCTACCTGCCTGAGGCTCCTAAACCACTTTTGGGAAGGGACTTATTAGAACAACTGAATGCCAAAATAAGATTTAGAAATGGAGAAATTGAATTTAAAATACCAGACGAAAACCACATTGAAATTTTAAGTTTGGCTCTTACTGAACCCCAAATTGGGGAAGAAAGAATTCCGCAAGAAATAAAAGACCAGGTATACCCAGGAGTATGGGCCTAAGGGATACCCGGAAAGGCTAAAAAATGCAGAATTGGTTGTTGTTAAACTCAAAGAGGGAGCACGACCTGTTAGGGTGAAGCAGTATCCTCTGAAATTGGAAGACAGGCGAGGGGTGAAAAACATTATAGAAGAGTTTATAAAATTTGAATTATTAATTGAATGTTCTTCAGAATATAACACTCTTATTCTACCTGTCAAAAAGCCTCAATTAGTACAAGACCTGAGGGCAATAAATAAGATAGTGGAAGATTTACACCCGGTAGTGGCAAACCCAGGCACCTTATTGACTACTTTAAAGGAAACCTGTGAATGGTTCACAGTATTAGATCTGAAAGATGCATTCTTTTGCCTCACGTTGGCCCCTGAAAGCCGCAATTTATTTGCCTTTGAATGGGAAAACCCTGATTCAGGACGAAAAACCCAACTAACCTGCACAGTGCTACCTCAAGGATTTAAAAACAGCCCCACAATCTTTGGAAATCAATTAGCTAAAGAATTAGAGGCCTGGGAAAGACCTCCGGGAAATGGGAATTTTTTGCAATATGTGGATGATATCTTGATAGCCACAGAAACGAATGAAGAATGTAAAGAATGGACTGTGAGTTTGTTGAATTTTCTTGGACTAAGTGGTTACCGAGTCTCATTACAGAAACCCCAGATCCTGAAGAAAGAAGTAATATACTTGGGATTTGTGATTTCCAAGGGACAGAGACAGCTCGGAAAAGACCGAAAAGAAGCTATTTGCAGGACTCCAGAACCAACCACGGTAAAAGAGCTTCGAACCTTTTTGGGAATGACAGGTTGGTGCCGATTATGGATTTATAATTATGGACTTATGGTGAAACCATTATACGAACTACTGGAAAACAGCCAGACACAATTAGTATGGACTGACGAAGCTAGAAGGGCATTTAAAAAAATTGAAATTGGAACTAATGAGGGCTCCAGCTTTGGGCCTGCCTGATATAACAAAGCCCTTCCGGCTGTTTTCGTATGAAAGGCAAGGAGCGGCTTTGGGAATTCTGGCTCAGAAGCTGGGTCCTTATAAGCGAGCAGTAGCTTACTTTTCTAAACAATTGGATGAAGTGAGTAAAGGATGGCCAGGTTGCCTTCGAGCAGTAGCTGTTGTTGTGTTGATTATTCAAGAAGCCCGAAAGTTCACTCTGGGGCAAAAGATGGTTGTGTATACTTCTCACGCTGTGACTTCTGTCTTGGAACAAAAAGGGGGACACTGGCTCTCGCCATCCAGATTTTTACCGATGGGAGTA
Organism: Gavia stellata; assembly: GCF_030936135.1. Taxonomy (NCBI): domain Eukaryota; kingdom Metazoa; phylum Chordata; class Aves; order Gaviiformes; family Gaviidae; genus Gavia; species Gavia stellata. The sequence goes on from NC_082637.1 coordinate 52,129,836, forward strand.
GTTTTGTAAAGGGTGGAGCTCAGATGGCGGGGTATGCTGTGACCACCACAGACCAAGTGGTGGAAGCAAAGTCACTCCCTAAGGGTACATCTGCACAACGAGCCGAAATAATTGCTTTGGTGAGAGCGTTAGAGCTTGCTGAAGGACTACGAGTGACTATCTGGACAGATTCAAAGTATGCTTTTGGTGTCGTTCATGCCCATGGAGCTATTTGGAAGGAACGGGGACTTCTGACGGCCCAAGGAAAACATATTAAGCATGCTGACATGATCCTAAGACTTTTGGATGCGGTACAGTTGCCCTCAGCAGTTGCAATTATGCACTGCAAAGGGCATCAGAAGGGTAACACTGCTCAGGAAGTGGGGAATAAATTGGCAGATTATGAGGCAAAAAGAGTGGCCGAACAAGGTGAGGTATTAAGTTTGGTTCCTGAAAGAGCTTTGCCACTACCAGACTTGGTCGATTATGATGAAAAGGATCTTAGATTAATTAAAGATTTGGAAGCAGAAGCTGAATCATCAGGTTGGGCGAAATTAAAAGATACTAGAATAATAGTTCCCTTTAGAATATTATGGAAACTGGTGAAAACAGAACATGACAAGACCCATTGGGGAACTGAAGCTTTGTATAATTCCCTTACAGAGCAAATAGTGGCCAGGAATTTGTTTCAAACTGTGAAAACCATAGGTGATAGATGTGAGACATGCTTAAAGAATAATCCAAAAGTAGAAAATCGTGTAAAATTTGGAAGTATTGATAAAGGGAAAGTTCCAGGTCAAAATTGGCAGATAGGTTTTTTGGAACTCCCTAGAAAAGGGGGGTATAGGTATCTATTAGTATTAACTGACACCTTTTCTGGGTGGCCCGAAACTTTCCCTTGCAGGACCAATAAAGCCCGAGAGGTAACAAAAATTTTATTGAGAGAAATTAGTCCTAGATTTGGAGTGCCAGAAGTGATCTCCTCTGATAGGGGACCACACTTTGTCTCACAAATAGTTCAACAAGTTAGTAAATTTTTAGAAATTAACTGGAAATTGCACACAGCTTATCGCCCGCAAGCGAGTGGGCAAGTAGAAAGGATCGATCACTTAATAAAGACACAGTTAAGTAAGATTTGCCAGGAAACCAATTTAAGGTGGGATCAGGCCCTCTCTATTGTGTTACTAAGGCTCCGAGTCAAACCAAGGACTAAAGGAAAACTGAGTCCTTTTGAAATTTTGTACGGAAGACCATTTCAAACTAGGTATCAAGGGCAAGATCTCACCCAAGTAGGAGAAATTAATATACAACAATATCTGATTGCATTGGGGAAGCAATTACAAAAAGTAAATAAATTAGTAATGTCTACTAGAGCATGGGGTTTGGATTCCCCGGTGCATTTGTTTAAACTGGGGGTTGGGTTTACGTTAAAAATATTTCAGGTGATCCTCTCGGAGAGAAATGGAGCAGCCCCTTTCAAGTTCTACTCACAACCTACACTGCAGTCAAGCTTGAGCAGCACGCTGCTTGGATCCACTATTCGAGAATTAAGAAAGCGCCCGGTGGATCATGGAAATCCCAACCCATAGGACCCACGTCTGTAAGACTGATCCAAAACAAATATTAATGTATGATATGTGGTGTGCAGGAAAATTGATATTCTATAATGTAACTGACCCAGAAATAATGTGTAAATTTTAATTCTGCCGACACTCTTTTCGAGTCAAGAGAATCTAGAATATTGGTTACTGGGATTCCGAGGGAAGTATATTGGGAATAATAAAACATACGATTTAGATCTTTGCGAGACCACCCCTGACGGCCTTTTGTGTGGACAACAATCCCAATTATATGAACCCTGCTTGTTAGAACATTCTGTTAATAGTTGTAAATAGACGATCCTTTCTCCTAATGTGTTCAAAATGTTTGTAGAGGTTAATGCTAGAAATGTGTGCTTGGTGACTAACAATCAATCAATAGTTGAAGAATATAACATGACCGCCCCATTCATTTAACTTGGCATGGGCGAACATACTCATTCTTTGCATATACAGAGGAGCAAGTGGCAATGTTTTGGCATTATGAGAGCTTAAAGCAAGTTTATCTCTAAAGAAATTAAACGAGATATTGAACTAATCTCAAGAACTTCGAGAACATTTAAGAAAACTAGCAGAATCTGTCATTGAAACAGTGATAAGTAGAGACAAACTTGTTGGACTATCTAGTCAAAATGAATCTGATACTGCCCATCATTGGTGGGATATCTTTTCAGGATACTCACCCTCTGCAAAACAAACTTTGAATATTTTAATTCATCCACTTTTGATACTGTTGATATTTGTTATCATACTAACAGCCGTCAATTGCCTCTTGTGGTATAGGCTGAAAAAGCTGACTGTGAGAGTTTGGAAGAGTGTTTGGGCTTGCCTAAGGTAATGAAATACGACAATTTAGAATCTCTGTAAAAGAATTTACAAAGTTTAAAGAAAAGGGGGGGGGTGAATGAAGGGTTAAATCACTGACAGTCCCTGGCTGAGACCTACTGTGATACATAAAAGCTTTACTTGCATAGTTTAGTTATTTGCTGAGCAGAGTTGATAATAGGATGTTTCAAGACTCTGTAACTCCCTTCCTGACAAGATCAAATGGGCCTTGGAGGTAGCTCGTTATGCCTCCTGAATATATCATTGATAACAGGACTCGAGACGTTTGTGTCAAGATAAGTGCCAAAGAAGTAGTTCAAACTGACCCTTTTGTAACATTCTGAGGCCAAAGGATGGATGAGCCTATTCCATGACCACGTATGGACAAAGGAAGCCGAAGTTCAATTAGCGGACAGTGTGAGGAAGACCTATGAACGACCACCAGAGGGTGAAAAGACCCTAACCCTAATTTTACTGCCCGTGCTTGGACTATGCAAATGAATTCCGGGACTCATCCACATAAGACCGCCCTTTTTAGAATTCTGATGAATATGTATGATTTTGCTGTATATGAACTGAGGTGCTTTGCCTAACCCGTTGGAGCACTCGTGGTGGACAAATCCCCAGTGCTGCCCAGCGCTGTATTAAAGAATGCCTGCTTAATAGCAAACTAGTTGTTATTGAGTTATTCATCGCGGAAAACCGTCCCGATCGCGGGCTCGGTACCCGACTTTGTTGTTTCAGTTTTGGCGACCCAGATGGGACCATCTCTGTCCGGCTGCAGGAACCTCTGAGTCGGCGACTCCCCTAGGCCGGCCCCGGAGAATTCTCTGGAGGGACTCACCGATTCAGCGGATCCTCGCGGGGGCAGACAAGGACCTCTGGTAAGAATAAGGCATTCTTTTGGTTTGGGGACTGGTCATTTGAAGCTGCTCATAAGTCGCGGTTCGTGAGAACCCCGCCGGGCGGCATACAACTGCATGTATGATTTGTATTAATCACTTGGTTACTACGGTTGCATGGTTTGGTAGTGATCATTTGGTTAGTACGGTCATTTGGTAGCATTTGTATTTGATTGCAGTTTACATATGTGTGTGTGATGCACACATATGTCTGATATACGCGTATTTGAAAATCTTTCATCAGCCTAAGTTGACATTTGTTACCCGGGAGTTAATAGTTGTTATTTTATCTGTGATAGTAATTGTCAGTTTTGTGTAGTGTTCGTGCCCCGACCCCTGTCCTTGTGTCCTATAAATTTAGAATGGGGAACCAACAAGGCGGAGTGTTGAAAAAGAGCCCTTTGGGCTGCATTTTAGACCACTGGAAAGATATCGGGGGACCACCTGGAGGGACTGTAAATCGTAAGACCTTAATTAAATATTGTAACCTGTGGTGGCCTTTGTACAAGCTAGATGATGGAGAAAAATGGCCTTTTAACGGAACTTTAAAGTACAACACTTTGTTGCAGCTTATGTTATTTCTGCGCTGAGAAGGAAAATGGGATGAAGTGGTTTATGCAGGTATGTTTTCCACTTTGCGAAATCACCCTGAATGGCAAAAAGAATGCGGAATCAGTTTAGCACCCCAGGACCCTATGGTCCTGGCGATAGAAAAAGAGAACAATAAGCAAAATAGGAAGCTAAAAAGGATGCTGCTCGGCTTGCAGCATTGGGCAAAGATGTTTAAAGATTGGTTCACAGAATGAGAGATTAGAGGATTGGTTGCCTCCACCAGAAGGAGAAGGTGATAGAGAAGGAGATGCTGGTGCTGTTGGGGGTTGAAAAATCAGGACCCTGATTGGGAGGATGTGGATGCAATGTTGGATGCGGTGGTTAGTGAGTGAGAGAAGCAGATGGTTGTGAGAGTGGCTAGAACCCAGGTACAGGCTCTGCTTTTGGCTGGAACTCTGCCGGGAACAGTGGATCCGATTACTAATCCCGGTTGGGACCCTAATCAGACGGGAGACCGGAATTTGTTAGTGCGGTACAGGGAATGGACTGCTTATGGAACAAGAAATGCTGTCCCAAAATCAGTGAATTGGTCCATATTCCTGTTTTTGGGACAGTCGGCGGATGATATCAGGAGAAAGTTACAGAAAGTGCAAGGGACAGATATGAGAGATTTAGAGAAATTGTTGGAGGCTGCTTGGCAAGTGTGTCGGAATAGGGATAGTCAGAAAGGGAGAGTAATGAGCAAAACAATTGCCAATGCTACAGCGGCTGCCTTACGCACCACAGGGGGCCAGGTACCCCCTCGCAACCCATCAAGAAATAACACTGTTGGAGGGAGGGGGGCCATGAGAAGCGGTGTAAGTGCCCCACCTGGGGGAAATCAACCCCTCCTGAAAGATCAGTGTGCTTACTGCAAGCAAGTGGGGCATTGGAAAAGGGATTGCCCGAGGCTGGGCAAGCTGGTGATGGTAACAGATGTAGAAGATGATTGACGGGGACCAGAGGAATCTTCCCTAGCAGAGCCCTTGGTAAAAGTTCAGCTAGGGAAAGAAAAGAAACCTGTAAAATCTTTAATAGATACAGGTGCTACGTTTTCAGTGTTGAATCAGACCTTATTACCTGTGAGTAGGCAAACTGTTAATATTGTAGGAGCAACTGGACAGGTTGAGAAGGCATTCTTTCA